>NC_040033.1:11647537-11869015 GCF_000972845.2 Larimichthys crocea | reverse complement strand
TGTTAAAAGCACATATAAATATTATCTTCGATGTCTGCCTTATTCTGAAAATAGAGGCCCCCAATCTTACACACTGGACCTTTAAAGACACAGGTGTCAAACATATAGTCCACAGGCCTGAATCTGACACACTGGATGATTTTGCAGTGTGAAAAAAACCTGAAACGACGAAAGGAAGGAAGGAAAAAAACAACGAAAGGAAGGAAGGAAGGAAGGAAGGAAGGAAGGAAGGAAGGAAAAAAACAACGAAAGGAAGGAAGGAAGGAAGGAAGGAAGGAAAAAAACAACGAAAGGAAGGAAGGAAGGAAAAAAATGATGAAAGGAAGGAAAAAAACAACGTAAGGAAGGAAGGAAGGAAAAAACAACGTAAGGAAGGAAGGAAGGAAAAAACAACGTAAGGAAGGAGGGAAGGAAGTAAGGAAAAAAACGACGAAATGAAGGAAGGAAGGAAGGAAGGAGGGAGGGAAGGAAGGAAGGAAAAAAACCACGGAAGGAAGGAAGGAAAAAAAACTACGCTTGTTGTATTAATACTGAATTTACTGAGCAGTGTCAGTACTAATGTATGGGGGCGACAGGGCCAGAGTCAGGCACACTAAAACTTTCTTTAGAAATTTCCTAGTTATAATTATTATGACTCTGTGTAGAAAGTTGTATCTACAACATGTGACAGCCGGCACCTAAAGGGGGGGGGGCATTTATTGTAAGACTGATTTTTTTTTTTTAATTTGGAGGCTAAGTGGAGACAAATGATTTCACAAATCAATTTTGGAAGTTTGCTGGCAGTCTGTTTGTGAATACCAATTTTCCTTCCTGTTAAGTCATTAAAAAATATAGTGTTTACAATGCAGAAGATTTCCAATTGTCTTATGTGAGCTTTTGCTGAGAGTTACTCAAGTATGAAATGAGGCAAATGCCGGAGTTAGTTATCATTCTGAAGCTCCTTAACGCCAGGCCCAGTGGAATTCTGGGATATGTAACTATGACCAGTGATGTGTACAGAGACACACGTGGCAGGGGCAGGAACGCCGCAGTGTTTCTGTGTGTATATTAATCAAAAGTCCACCCGTGATTGTGTAACATTGGTGGTGGTAATACTTTAGCTTGTTACCATCTGACAGCCTGTTTGTCAGATTAACTCGGTGTCCAGTGGCACAGATCTACACAAGTTTGCAGGGTGAAAGAAAGGTCTGCTGCTGCCTGAAGCACTTCATTCACTCACACACACACACACACACACACACACACACACACACTCAGACAGCAGCTCTGCACTCATTCCTCCCTGGATTCAGCCTTTCTTATTCAGAGTTACTATGGCCTTTAAGTACCTCTAAACTCCCACACTTTTAAGGCCACTGAGTGGGAAAATCGGCTAAACAAACACTTCATCAGCACAGAGGCAGCCTCGCTGGTCTATGTGCCATGCATGAAGAAATATGGTGGGAGGATGTCTGTGCGCGTGTGTGTGGAGGTGTAGGATGGAGAAGTGTTTTGAGTTAGCGGAGAGGGTGTGAAGATGCAGGATGTGTCAGGATCCTTTGTGTTTCGTGATTTCAGCAGCAGGCTGTGGTTATACAGACGACTAATACAATAGATAATATTTTAAGCACAATTTCTTTGAAGCTATTTCCACTGTGGGATATCAGGAGCTGAGGCATTATCCAATCTGTAGGTCACGCTCTTCATCTTTTTATGGTGCATATTTGACAGATGCACACAACTGTCAAAACATGTACTATCTTTTTGTTCAGCTACTTGTTTCACTGACAGCGCTGGGTGGAGGTATCAAAAGGTTATTTTTAAAAATAAGATAACAGGCGATCATCGTGAGGCTTAATTATTTGAGGTTTCTTACAGGCAACTCTTCAAAATGATCTGTCTTCTTTGGATGGAGGCCCTCAGATAAATTTGATGCTTGCTTACTAACTGCCAGGATGAGTTTCCAGATCCAAACTTTCCACTGATATCGCACTGTAGTGGAAAATCAATGTGCCAAATTAGCATCTAATGTAGGTGAGCTCTCACGTAACCTGACCCAGCTGGATTTGGAAAAATCAGCTCTGGAACACATTTTACTTTTTCTTTCACCGTAGAAAGCAGCAAAGTGTGTAATTTTAGTACTAAAATTGATGGCGATGGATTAAAATGACACACAAATGAATGAGAGTCACAGAAAAAAACGAGAAATATAATGTGTTCTTCGTCCTGTGTCATCAAGCGAAATGCAAGTGAGGGGCGAAAATGTAAGGGGGTTTCAGGAAGTGAAGGACTACGGGAGGTCGGTGGACACACGGTGATAGTGACATCCATATGGTGGTGCGAGGGGGGGAGGGCTCTTGGCGTGGAAATGAGCCAAGAGAGAGAAAGGGGGAGAAAGAATGAGTGATCATGGGATACAGCGTAAAGGCAATGGAGAGTTCACCGCTCCAAGTTCAATATTATTTCCCCTGAGGTTTACTGCTACGTCGATGAGATATTTGATTGTTGCACACACATGCACACGCATTCAACAAGGATGGAGATAAGATTGAAATGTTCATCCTTGTCTGTTTAGTGGCAGCACATTAAAGCGCATCCACCTTATCTAGCCCCCTGGCTTCCTCTTCACCCGGCTCCATTTATTTGCAACTAAAGAGCACGACCGACCATGTGCAGCTCATATGCCTCTTTTGGCTTCCTGTCCACGTATTAGAGACAATCTCTATTGTTACACTCCATAATTGGGCCGAAACACACTGCAAATGATGCCCGATATCGTTTTTCATACCTGCAGTATGAAAATCAATATTTCTGGAACAGATCCTCCCACTTCTTAATATAGCGGCAAATGAGCATCACTTGGCTCAACTCCAATTCTCCACTGCTTCTATCACCTTCTCTCTTTCTCTTTCTGCCTCTCACTTCTGATTCTTCCTCCGCTTCCTGACAAACTTTTCTCGCCAACCGAACCCTCCCAACTTCTCATCCAACACATTCATGTCTTTGCATGCAAAAAAAATTACAAAAAAAACAAACACCCCGGTGTGCTGCTTTCCTCCCCTCCCATTTGCTACCGTGGCGGAGAAAAAAGAAAGGGGGGGGACTAATTTGAATTTTGAATGGGGAGGAAAGTCACTTACCTGATTCACAGGAAAATGTCTTGGATGTGTCGTCACAGAAGATGATCGCAACAGCGTGCTTTTTTGTCTCCCGTGGCATCCGGGTAATGTTCTTGATGTTATGGAGCTCAGTGATCTAAAGAGGAAGGAGAGAATGGCAGCAGCACATTACCTTGAATGAACACAGCAAGCAGCAGCAGCAGCAGCAAGCCTTAATTGCCGTCGTGCACTGCTTCACTGAAAGTGCAATAGTTGTTAGAGGCTTAGCATATAAAGGATGGCTAAGTAAAATAGAAACGTGGACGATCTTGTGGGAAGAAATCATCCACGACGTCAGCTCTCTGCGGCAGTATAGTGTGTAGTATGTAGCCTAATGCACTGCTATTTATTTTAAAAGCACTTTATGAATAAATGCGACCTGATGTTTATTCTGTATACATTGTGCATCCACTGTTCAAGTGCCTCTCCTTGAAACTGCTTTTTTCAGTCGTTGCGATCAAAAGCATCTAAATCACTTTACCGGGAGATTGATCGCGAATGAAAAAAAAAAAGATTACATTTAATTGAATATCACCCGCATTTACAGGCCATTTTGTTCAACAGTCTTCTCTGTGTTCACTCTGCCTGGGAGATAAGGCCCATTACATAATTGTAGTCCATTGTGTGCTAACTGTGGGCCCTTTGCCAGGCTGTTGGGAATGAATTAGCTGGGCTCACTGCCCGTATAGTAAAGCTTGACTGTTTAAGGTTAAAAGACCAGACCTAATAACACACACAACATATGTGGACTACGGATTTCTTTGCTCGATAACATTACATATAATAAATCCCCCCCTCTGATCTGAGTCATCCACTGCTGAACATTCAAGTATTTCAATGGCAAAGCAAGGAAATGCAAAAAAAAAAAAAAGGGCGATGGATATGAAAGATAGCAGATATTTTTCATTTGTTATTTCTTATCCCCTTCGAAGATAGTATCTAAATATTTTATATGAGGTGATTTCTTTTCACCCCCTCTGAAGATACAGTATGTATTTGTCCTCGGGCAGGTTATTCATACATATAACTGCCACAAGGCAAGCACCAACAGTGGGAATTTCTGAGCCGTGAATTCCACCACCATTTCATCTCTTTTTGTCCGCGCTCAGTGTGTAACTGTGCATGTTTAAGTCTATGTGTGTAGGCGTAAATCTCATTTTAAGAAGGCTCTATAGCCATGCTTTAGCAGCTCTGTCCAGCTATACTTAAGGGTTATATGCTTACAGCTTGCTACGATGCAAATGAGGTTCCCTGTCTCCCCTGTCCCTGTGAGGTTACAGCATCAATAAAGTGATTGTAATACAGTCAAATAGGAGCATGAATTTCCCAAATTTCATGCCAATTACTGGAATACTTGTTCATATATATCAAATTTCATGCCAATTACTGGAATACTTGTTCATATATATCACTAAATTACAAAAGTCAGTGGAATTCATCCTCTGGGGACCATCAATGTCTCTCCAAAATGTCACGGCAATCGATCCAGTAGTTGTTGAGATATTTCACATATATTTTCAAGTGGTGGAACCAACCGACTAGCAGCGCTAGTGTGTTTAAAACCAATCACTCCTCTTTGCTTTGCTGGTATTTAGGCATTTAAATACCGCTCCATCTTTCCACTTTAGCTGCTTCTGTCGGGGAGCTCAGGAGAGCTCGAGAAAAGTAGCACACAGGAAAACAACTTTTCGCAGGGCTAAAAATATTTCTCAAAATATTCATGGTTTGTTTTACCGTGTGGACCAGCACTCAGACAGAGAAACGGGGGAGATAGAGAGAGAGAGAGAAAGAGAGTGTGGGAGTAGGGGGGGAATATATAGAGTGAGGAAAAGAAAAAAAGCGGGAAAGAAAGCCAATCCCCTTTGTGTTGATTCTGTAAATCAGCCACCAGTGCAGCCTATTTCCTCCCAAAGCACTGCAGCGTTGAATGAAGCCTTCAGACGGGACCTTTCTTGATCTCTGTGGCGATGCATTACCAGGTGCACTGGTGCATGTGTGCACTCATCGCTCACTCCAGCGGTGGGTGTATGAAATGCCTTCTGGGACGGGCGGGGGGGTTACAGTTGCACAGGACGGCCCGTGTGACAGCATGATGCAGTGGGTAGACAGACGCTTCATTCACAATACATGGCTGATGACTCTAGCAGCGAGGGACGCTGACAAAGTGGATCAAAACATGTACGTTGCATGATTTCAGGGAAGTTTAGTAAAACTCGAATGATTTCCACTGTGTTTAAGAAATCCCCAGTTTAATTCATAATTACACAGCAGCAGACAGCCGCTTACAGACGACTGAATCAGTTCTCAAACTGGAGCCACGTAGGAAACCTGGTGTCAGAGTCCCCTATCATCTGCTGTTATCTCCTCTCATTACTATAAAACAGCGTTCACGGTGATACTCCTTTAACATCATCTCCCCTCACCATGATAATGAGCCATAATTGAGTATTTCAAAGGGCTTAAGAGGTGGGGAGAGAGATATTATACTTTGGATTATTACTTTGAAAAGGGAGAGAAAAGGCCCCAGAGGAGAAGATTAAGTTGCAAAATGTGTCTTAATGGACCTTTAACTCCATCATCTGGGGCCAATGGACATAACTTTCTATATAAAGATATAAACAAGGTTCTCACTACGATACAGCTGAATGCTCAGTGCTACAGTAGCATTAACTTCATCGGTTTAATATGAACACTGTAAAAAAACACCCACCTTGAGTCACGTTGTGAAAAACTGTCGATTTCAGAGAATAGATTTTATGCCTAAATTCAATCCCAATTTCTCACTTTGTGGTGGGCGACCATTGGCATCAGATTTTATCAGCTAAAGCTAATTAATTCCACCAGTTGGCTAAATTGCAAAATGAAACCCTTGGCTGTTGTGAGATGAATGTGTTCGGCATGCCGATGCAGCAGTAGCATTTAGTCTCGGCCAGAGACTGTTCCCTGGAGAGTGACGCACCAGGTTTAATCTTCTTTTGGAATTCAAAAAGACAAAAGAAGTACTTTAACATTTCAGATCCTCTGGGGACGACAAATATATATCTACAACAGATCAGACGGGAATATTTGTGTGATGGTAGTGTTAGACAAAGGTCAGGGTGTTCGTACTCTGTATGATTAGGAATATTGATTCCTAATTTCATGGCCATCTGGTCACTTCATGTCGTATTATTCTGACAGACCACAGGGCTGACTGACATCAGGCTACAAAAATGTCAAATTAAACCCCTTGTTTAAAGCATGGCTTGTATACCACACAGAAATAAATATCCATAAATGCTTACACCTTAATAAAACTGCTTTAGGGTTGTAACACATGACAAATTTTATGATTAATTTCACAAATAATCATATTAATCTTTGGTCCAAAATGTCTGAAAACTGAAAATGGCAATCTTAATTACTGGAAGCTGTCATAAGATTAGTTTTTTTTTGTCTGTTAATATGTCTGACATTCTATTATATATGTAAATTAACTAACAGAGAAAATTATTTGAATATTAATCAATATTTAATTTTCTGTCTATCAACAAATTGAATATTAGACAAATTCTTTCAGCTCGAATGCTCAAAAAGGTAAATCAAGAGAAAGACAAAGACAGACTCATCAGAATGTAACTGGTAATGTGCTTCGGTCATGTATCATGTGTGTTTACCTTGTGGAAGCTCCTGAAGTACGCCGCCTTCTCGTCTGGGTACTTCTCTAACCGTCGGGGGCCTTTACTGGAGGCCTTCTTGAACACCAGCCAGCACCTCCGGAAGATCTGACAACAGAGAACGATGGCAGCCCCGTTACTAAGCCACAATTCTCCCAGAGCAAAGAAAAACACCCAAAGAAAATACATTAAGGTAACAGGAGATATAGACTACAGCAAAACACAAACGGACTGTCCAGATAGGTCGATTCCTTCTAACCACAAAATAATAGACCAGGAAAACTCAACCTGACATCATATCAACAGGACAGAAAAATCAACAGCTGCTATATACCAAAGCACAGAGCAGAGAAATCAATGCCAGCTTCCATCCTAGAAATCAACCTTACTGTTAACCACTAAAATCCACCTCAGCAAAATCTCCAAACATCAAAGCAATTCAACACTTTAAAAAAGCAATGAATGTTGTTTTTTTTTTCATTGATCAAAATATAGATTTGCCTCAGGGTTTCGTTCATCTTGTTTACCACAGGAAAGCAGTGACATAAAGCACGGAAAGCTGATTCTTATCCTGATTATATACTTAAGCAAACTGATGACACAATGAGAGGAAAGGCGCCGAACACAAGACTTGGCAAAGGGAAATTAAACCATTACGCCTCATGAATCAAACACCTCTGAAAATAGTTAATGGAATGCATCTCATTTATTATTAATGCATTTAGATAATGCACTAATCGGTTGTGCATTATCTGAGTTTCAAGACTCACTGTAAATTATTTCATTTTCGTCAATGGCATCTCCAATTCCCTTCTTATGAGCTTACAGGCCATGCAGACATTCATGCTTATACTACAATTCAAGAATTTGTTAATCTCAGTCCTCCAAACTTTGATGAGATCAAGGATTAGGAAAAACCAATTCACTGGTTGCATGCTTATGTCAAAGTTTTTGTGGTTCCCAGTCTTTTCAAGAAATCATTTTCCATTTGACAGGCCAGTGAAAGAAGTAGGATAAATTTGATTGTCCAATATGGTACTTTTGCCACATAAGGTCAGTGTATTGGGATCCCACTGCCTAAACTAAAGGTCTTAATGCTCCACAGGCTATAACTGAGAGTGATAGTGGAAGTGGAGTCAGCCTGTTATGTTTGACAGAAGGAGGAATGAATATCTCACATGCAAGGTAAAGCAATAACACCGACAAGACAGCCAGCATGCTGGTTTGTATTTTACGCGGAGGTGTTGGCATTGTAGGTATTGGCTGAGAATTTGGTTTGATTTCCTAAAAGTGTCTTTCTATTGCATAAGCTACACCCACCAAAACTGCGTTACAGCTGAAGGAATATAAAAAATACAAGTTAAAATGTTTTGCTATGAACGAATGTAGGTTAGTTAAAAAAAACAAAAAAACATTTAATTTATTCACTGTTTTTAGTTCAAAAATTAACGTCCTAATTCTGGATATTTTATTTATTTATTCATTTCAGCCCCAGTTTCTCAGTGAATTGACTTTATTCTTAATGGTAATATGGCAAACATGGGCTACAACTGCAGGCATTAAAGTGTATTTCAGAATACGTGCATACACAAACAGATATTGTTCCAGAATTGAAATTAGAGCAAGAGCGCTGAACATTTCAAATTCACCAAATAACTTGTGTTCCCGAGAGCTTTGAACAAACCGCACTCTACTGCACAAGCTTAACAACTTTATAACTTAGTTTCAACCTGAAGAAAATGTGCTTCCACTTATGAAAGGCTGCAAAGCACACACTCTGTTTCACTTTCTTGCCACACAATGTGAACGCACACACAAAGTCTGTCTCTTTCTCTTTCTCTGGTGCAGCAGATTATTGTACATTGTATTGATTTCTGGACCACAGTCTGGCCCACACACCAGCTGAAGATGACACAAATACTTGGTGTTGTACATTCAAGGTCAAATCATGAAAAGGGATATGCAAATATACATGCATATTTATGTGAACTCAAAAAAGGACTGCGAAATACAACATTTCTTTGTTCTGTATATATGTTCTATATATATTGTGGCATCATGAGCTCGTTTTTTAAGCAGCTTACTCAGATTAAGAAGCAGGACATTTTCTCACCCCATAAAGAAAAACTTCATCCCCACAAAATTTGGAAAATGTATGAATTTCATTGGATAGCAACGTCTCTGAGGATCAATAAAAAGAGTTATTAATATTCCACTGTATCACCCCACAGCAATACTTGTGAAGCCGGAATTTCAAAACATCACCTTCCTCTTTACAAAACCAGTGTCACAATGTAAAAAAAAAATCCAATATAGCCACAACAGTGCAGTTGAGAGGCAGATTAAGTGTGATGGCCAATAGCTTATGAGTCCTATGTGGTTGCCTATCTTTAATAGTGGGACCCTTCTATTTCCTAGTGGAGACAGCCGCTATCACTCTGCCTGATGTATGATTGCCCTGGGCCGCATGGTTGTGTTGGGGAACCATAGATGTACGATTAATTTGTTTACTCAGCTGGTGTACTTCATAAAAGGCCCACTGAGTTGAACTTGGCACTTTGCAGTAATTGACTAGAGTGGATCCCTAGGTCCTTATCGGTCTGCCTTGATGGGTCTCCATTCTAGTTAAGTGTTACCCAGGCCCATTATAAACAGCAAACAACAGAAAAAGTGCACTACACACTCTCTAATGCACCGTGGATCATTCTCTACACCGTCCATAAAATGCTTTACGGAAGTATGGAAACAAAGGCGTGATAAAGATCATACTCAAAATTGAACATACTGTATTTATTTGCATAATAATGCCTGTACAGATAAAACAAAACTGCAGCTTTGACAGAAATACAAGCATAGATGTGGATCCTTTCTGACAATGGCCATTATCTCATTTGCGACTTTTAAACAGTGAAATAGCTAGCCTCAATTCCCTTTTGGGAGCTTGAATCAAAGCAATGCTGCCTGCTTGCCACACACAAGTAATTCACCCTAGGAGTGCTCAGATTAAGTAATTATACCAGCACAAAAGCAAGCTCAGTGAGATAGCTTCTGCATAATAAGAACTAGGGGGTATGAATGGAGAGGGCTTAATTTTGCCTGTTCCACAGTTGTCACTGCTTTGTCAAGGCAGTCCTATTCTCGAGCTGCTGGTGGTTCTTATTCAGAGACACTCTTACACTGATTGTAATTACACAGACGTGAATGAGACTCTCCGCTGGTTTGGCTGGCAACTCATTTAATGCCAGAACAGAGCAAAATACACTGCTTGGATGGCGATGAAACCCAAGTCACCAGTCGCAGAGAAAAATAGATGAAGAGGATCGCTGTGGTAGAAGCAGTTCCTCTTCCCCCCATCCTGTGGTATACCTTTGGTCATTTACACAAGTAGTAGTGGCAAAGCTTTTACTAAATAACAAAATTTAATTTGGCATGTTAACATCGGTAAAATGACTCTAAATTGTCTGTAGGTGTGAATGGTTGTTTGTCTCTATGTGCCTTGCGATGAACTGGCAACTTGTCCAGGGAGTACCCCGCCTCTCGCCCAATGTCACCTGGGATAGGCTCCAGCTCCAGATAATGTTTGTATGTATACATGTACATCGGTAAAATGGCGTGCCTGTAACCAAAACGCAACTCATTGACAATGTCACATGATAGCCTGGATTGTTTAGGTCCTCTGACCCTTGCAGCTTTGACTTACTTGCATTAAGTTATGACACATCTTGTCTGTTTGTTTCTTGTTTTCAGAAGTCGTGTATGGAGAAACTGTAGACCAGGCATTGACAGTGATGGTGGTAAAAGGGTATAGTGGCAAAGCAACAAGACAACAAGACTTCAACAACAGCAGAGAAGCAATAGTCAAATCTGCTAGAAATAAAAACGTGAATTTAATTTGACCAAAAACGATTAAACCAAATCGTAACAGAAGTTGTCACATGACACTTTCCATATACTGTAGAGAAGGTATAAACTCTACTCTTTAAGATATTATTTACATACACAAAGAGTTGGCTCTGCGTGCCACTAAGATGCACCTAAATATGGCATAAAATCCTCTCAAGAGACATATCCACATGAAGTATTGTGTCATCAGCATATGGACATAGATGCCATGACTCCACCAGGCAGTACTCTGGTATATAGATAAAAAAAGTATTGGTATCAAAATACATTCGTGAGGAACTCTTCAGCCCAGTCTGAGTATTTGAAAGAATTTGATGATTATGATTAAGTACCAGAACTAAATTTTTTGGCACAAGCTCCTCTGCCTGGTACAAACAACATTAATTCACCTGAAGTCACACTGGCTCTACTAATATTGTGACTTGCTCCATCCATTTGAGTCACTTTGACCCAGAAACACACTTTGAGTTTTAAGTGTCTCTGAAGAGGAAAGTCTCAGATTTATAGCAATACCAACATTATAAAAATGTGTTTCTGGGTCAAAGTGGCTCAAAATGATTGAGCACATTACCTTTGCTTTGAGTAATTCTGAATGAATTCATTTGAGTAACAATTTCTTTTTTTTACCCGATTCTCAGCAGCTTCTCAACAGGGATCCTCTTAAAGACTAAATATGAACTCTGAAGTCTTTCCCTGTAGGCCTGATTGTCAGATCTCAACCTCAAAGTGTGATTAATGTGTGAAAGGCTTGTTATTAAAAGTTAGTCAGAGAAGACTGTCTCATGTGTCCGCGCATACTCTCACTCAATACATACCTGCCGGGAAACACACATAATCACCACCATCTCCTCGCTTTTCCATAATGGTAGGTCAAATATAGCCTCCATATGTAAGTCTCTTGAAAACAAAATTATTCATCTGACACGCTGATTGAAACGGTACTTCAATGAACAGCAAAATTCAGCAGGTCACGAGGATCACAAAACACGAGAACATCAAGATTTAAAGAAGTAATATTATTGTGTACTCATTTAAATTCTGGGAGGTGGGATGAACCCACAGGGCCACTGGAATCCAAATGAGATTGGGTCATTAAAATTTAACACTTCATTAACACAATCTTAGAATGATTTATTAAAGAAAATTATTTTTCCAGCACTAGTTGCCAACCACGGTGGTTGTGGGTGGTGTGTGCATGTGTGTCTCTGTCCTCTTCATTAATAAGTAAACAGACCAAAAACAGAAATGAATATGAGGAAAACAAACAAAAATCCTCTGCCTTGTTTTCATGGTTTAAAATGTCCAGTATGTTTGTGTGTATGTTGTTTGTATGTGAATTAATGCAGCAATACATTGTGTGGTTTGATTATAGGTACATTTATTTAAAAATCTTGAATTTAAACCTTGGATTTAACCTGTAAATTGTACAACTGATTGGACATACACACATGTTTTTATGAATCGTGACAGCGTAGATCAAAACCATCATCTCTATTATGCATTAGCACTGTCAACCAGGACAGGTGTGACAAGAGGATCTGCAATTTTCAACAGCAGATTATGGAGAGCATCCAGCCACAACATGCAGTACAGTGAGTGTAGATTTGTGTGTATTACAAAACACAATATACATTATAAATATTACTTTAAATAGAAACTTAAAACAAATGGCATCCAGGTGGCATGGGGGATAAAGGTGCTGACTATGTAATCGCAATGTCCCTGATGTGAGTCTCACTGGGGTCCTTGTGTTCTGTCCTTTTCTCTGATAACGGGGAAAAAATCCCCCCAAATTATTAATTATCCTTCAGCAATTGTCCCAAACGGAGCAGCCAGGCAGTCATGACCTTTACCTTTTTTATTTGTCTCTATTTATTTAATCCATTTTGCTGCAGTGGGTGAAGTTGGTTGCAGGACAATAATCAGTAAAGCACCAGTCGAATCCAGGCTGGTATGTATGAGATGCCAGAGGGAAGCCACATGACAACATGCCAAGAGTTTGCATAAAAGGCACATGAAGGATTCCCAAAGTAAATATTCTGAGGTCAGATAAAACAAAGGCCGAACACTTTAGTTCTCATGCAAAACTCTGTATCTAGAAAAACCCAAGCTAAGCTCATAATCCATGTAAGCTCTCTTCCATGACGAGCAGTGGTGGTGACATCAGTTGTAGAAACGGGAGGGCTTCTAAGGATACAGAAGAGAAAGAATGCAAACAGTTGATGGGAACCTGCTTCAAAGTGCTCAAGATCTTTGATTACAATGACTTACAGCTTCAAGTGAAATCAACACTGAAATGGTCGTAGAGCGGCCCAGCCAAAGTCACAATTTCAATTCCACTGAAAATATGTATAATGGAATAGCTTTAAAATTGGTTTTCACAAGCACTATCCATTCAATTCGACTGACCTTGAAGAAATGTGTAAAAAAAATACCAAGAAAACTTCTAAGAGCAAGTTTTCATTTTGTCCTTGTGTCGTATTTTGTGACTCTTTCTAAAAATGTCAAATCTATTTTGGATTCAACCTGCAACACAAAAAAAAAAGTCAACAGGGTTCAATGCATTGTGAAAACATTGTTCCAGATGTGAATAAGATACTCTCTGAAATGCATCTCTGTATGACTCTACACTATCAAAAAACAATAAGTACACCGCCACACAAAGCAAGGCAAGTGTGTAAAATAGGTGGCGGCAGAAAAAGCAACAAACTGTAGAGAACATTTCAAGGGCAATCCCTTCACTTTTAGGGAGGTCTGTCTGTGGCAAGGAAAACACTTCAGGAGGCACTTGGCAAGGTGCAGCAGGTTCATCAACACCAGCTCCACTACAAAAACCACACTGAGACTGTTGTTTGAGGCCGCCAGGATCCAAAGTTCGAGCCAGACAGACAGATGGAAGCAGACTGTCTGATGAAATCTTCTAAAATAAAAAAAAGTGGAGAGTGGAGTTTAACTCTGGATCCTAACACGTATTATTGTCAGATGAGAGAGTGTATAAAACTGTGACTGAGAGGTCTGGTAAAGAATTTAAGAAGTCAGACACCTCACGGGCCTCAGTAATGAGCCATCTTTGAAGTCTTAGTCATTTTCCGTAAGTGGCCTCAAACACAAAGTCCATTCACTTTCACTCAGAGCATTATCAAACTTCTGGTATTATTAAAGAACTGTCTAGCCTCTCAATAAAATATGAGCCCTATTTCCTCCACAGGCAAAATCACTTGTCATTTGGATGAACTGAGGAACTGTCTAAAGACATGAAAATGATTTCCAATGACAGCCTGCTTCAGGTAAATGACTAATCACAAGGCAGAGTAAAAATAGCCGGCTGTTAGATTCTCAGGAGTCTAGTGAATATTGAAACACAATCGTAATACCTCAGAGGCGCAAATGCATTTATTATTCCTCAGATATTTCTTTTTTTTTTAAAAACGGGACGAATGTGGGATGGGTTCTCGAAGATGTGTCCTACAAACTATGATTTAAAGATGATTACAGCTGCACTTACTGGCAATACAAGACACAAGAGCACTTCAATCAACGCAGCCAGGCACGAAGATAACAGATCAGATTTAGCTGGTACTTAGCGTGAGCTATGTTTTAACAGGATTCGGAACAAAAGAAATGAATTTCTAACCTTGTATCCACAAAGAAAAGGGACCCATTATGCTCATTTCCGGCTCTATATTTTTAGACACTCCACTATAGAGTAGCTTTGTATGATTCACTGTACAAAAACATCCTAATTTATACTGATGCAGCAATAAGGGGGGGCAGCCCTAGTGCTTGTGAACACCAGTTCTTCATAACTTAGCTTGGACTGCCATGATATGAGGCAAGTTGAGGCAGTCATCCTCTCTAGCCCGGTAATTGTACAACTAACTTTTCCTGGATTGGGAGCTCAGAGCGCCAGTGGAGTGTTGGTGTTTTAACATTATATATTTAGTACAGGAGTTTTGACGGCCAAGAGTGCTGGTGCTTCCAATCCCAGTCCGTTACCAGTTAGCAGTAAGGACATGAGAGGGAAAACTAGAAAATATGTAACTTTCCCTCACAGCTGAAAAAGCACTTTCTGTGAGGCGTACAAAAAATTTTAAGAGTAGTCCGGAGCAGAGTGCTCGAATAATTTAGCAAGTGAATTATGGAGAAGAGACTTAAATTTTTTTGGCATTTAAAATAAAACCTGAACTGAAAAAGCAAACATTGGCATTGAAACAAGTACTGGCAGTGAAAAAAGTAGCCCTGAAAAATAAAAACTGCTCTGGTCCCATAGCGGATGACAAGCCGACATTGGAACAACAGACTTTAGAAATGTTGAAATGTTTCCCATGTTTCTGAAAATGTTGCATTCAGTGCAGTCTGAAATCTGAACTTTCTCCACACAGGGATTACTTGAACATATGTTTACACTTTTGCCTCCATTTGGCCACCACTATTTATACTGTATATCCAAAAACTAAGGACAACTTCAAAAGACAAAGCAACCATCTGATACACACAGTTTTATCTGTGGTTGTGTTTTTTTCTGTCAAACCCCGAGCAGTAGTGCAGATGAAGTCTTCTCATTCAGCTCTGCATAAGGTTTAGTGCTCCCCTGGTGATAATGACGCCTGATGGACTATGACAGACCAGGCCCGGCAATATCAGCTCCTGGTGCTGGCAATCAATTTCAGACAGCGGCAGGGTCTGTGCCACGGTGTCCATCTTTATAATTTGATTTGTTATCAGGTCAGTTGTTACAGCAATCATAGCAGCGATCACTCCGGCAGCTACGACCTCAAACTCCTCTCCCCCCAGAACCTCCATGGACTGTTCGAGCATTTCAACAATCCTCTGCCAAATGCGACAAAAGTTTGTCTTAATTGCACCGCTGCTTCCTCTGTCACTCACTTCCCTTGCCGCCGGCTGTCACCTTTGACTCGAAACATAACTCTTATCCCACCCAACCTTCTCCCCCACCCTGTACCGAAATATATTTCCCGCCGCATCTAAAATGTTTGGACATCTCATAATTTTATAATTCGCCCCTGACTACAGCTGTTGGCAGGGGTGGCGAGCCAGCCGCGCCCCAGTTAATCATAGATTACTTTATCTGGGCCATTCCAAATCCTCATGTGTAATGCAGTGCTACCTCAGCAGCAAGTAATCACTGCCCCCCTCCCTCCATTCCAAACACACATACACTCCCCCTCCTCACTTTCTCTCCAATCCTGATTCGTCTCTGTCTCGCCTCTTGCCCTTCTGTCGTCACCCCCTCTCTTCTAAAATTTTCCTCTCCCATTCCTCATCTCATTCTTGTGTCTATGCATGATTGGACATTCTCATCAAACATTCATGAGCCAAACTGGTCCCGAAATGTAATATCATAGTATTAGTAACCCTTATTTTGACTTGTTAAGGCCTTGGCTGTGACTGGGTGGCATTACAGTTGAGTATTCATAGCTGAAAGCTGGATCACAATGTGGCATGAAATATGAAGGACAACAGTTTCCAGCTGATTCCTCAACCCCCAAAAGCAAAGAGTCCTCCTATCCAATATGAAAAAAGACTGCAAGGGCAAGTGGTATTAAAATGACCATGTAACCAGACAGAAATGTGAGAGGGCCATCCAAAGATTGAGAGAAAGCAAGGAAGGATGAAAAATAAACAAGAGCATGAAAGAAAGGAACTGAAATAAGAAGCCATAAAGAAAGAAAGTTGGCTTCAAAGTAAAGGTTGGAGAAGTGAAGCTGATCATGAGGTGGTGAGAGCAGCTGCTGCTGAAAAAGTGGAGTTTCAGAATAGGCCATAGAGGCGACTGGCTCTGGCTCTCCATTATAATCCATGATATATTATGCTTTTAAATAGGACTTGTGGTCAGAACACTGAGGGCAAATCACGGTGACTACTTCTTTCTGTATCATTCATAAGAATCCCTCTTCTCCCCCCCCTCTAACTCCAAACTTCAGACATAACAACACACACTGCTGTTTTTTAAACCTTGGAAAGCCACAAGCCGAGTCTTTTCGTGCCACCCCTGCTTCCAATTCTCATGCAAATAACATTTTTGAGTGCAGGGAGAGTGTTTCTACTGTTGTTTCTTATTACCGCGGGTGAGACGAGGGAGATGTTTGACCCATGTTGGGCAGTGCAGCCTTGAGCAGGGAAACATTAGTTAAAATGTCACACACACCGTGCAGATCCAGCCGTCGCGGCTACTGTAGCTGAGCAGTTCTTTTTTTTTTTCTTCTCTTTTTAAGCGCGGCACAAAAATAGCAGCCAAATTATTCTGAAGGAGATGTAGGTCAATATTGAAGTTTTTCTCTCAGGTGTGAGGGAGCGAAGAAGAGTAGGAGGAGGGATTTTTATTTTATTTTTTTTGTGGTGTAAACAGGGGCGGCATATTGCTCGTGTCGGCTTAGACTTCAGCTTCGCCGGCATCCACCCTGGGGCACTGGGTATAATGGAGATTCAAACTGACAAATGCTAGAAGAAAAAGACACAGTTTCTACAGGAGAAGAGAGGAGAAAGGATTACACCACAATCATAATCCCATAATCTACCAATACGGTTTTATAATGTTGCTTACTTCAGTGCGGTAAAGTTGTTCCATCGTATATTTTAGCCACTATTGATTCTCGTGACACTAAGGTTGGCAAGCATTGCTTGGCTACAACATAATCAAGGGCAGCGGTGGACTCGCATGCATGTGTAAAACATTTTTACAGTGGGGCAGTTTTACTTTTAGTCATCATTATGACAATTGCCTGCTCTTTAACCCATCTCTCATCCAAGCCTCTTTATGTACTACAGCTTTAGTCAGCAATCCTCTGCACACACACAAACACACACACACACAGCAATTTCCATTTAATCCATGTACAAGGCTGAAGCATTCACAGACAATAAGGCGCAGACAAAGAAGGATTTGACTACGGAAGAATACCCTCGCCGACAAGCATACTGAGACCCCCATAGACAGAAGGCAACAATGCAGAGCAGTGTTATTTTCTACCCTAAGACTGGAATGGAGTCGTCCAGGCTGAATGTTAAACTGAACCAAATCCATAAATGAAGAGGAATATGCTCTGAATACACAAAAGCACAAAACTCCATTTAGGTCTTGCTGTAATGTAGGCAAAGCCTTTTTAACTTTAGCATGTTGGTGCTCGCACCGCCGCCAGGCTTCCAGATAAAAATTAGCATCTAGGCCAACAGGTGAGGGGCTGTTACATGGAAACCAAATACAGAGCCTCACAAGTGACCGACTAGCCTCTGTGGGAAGAGAATATAAAGTAAGAGGATGAAAGGAGCTCTGGCCCTCAACCATGATGCAACTCCACCAATTGACTAGTTTAATTACCATTAGTTGACCACTTGATTATCATATCAATAAAGACTGTGAAATCCAATGAGGCACAGTCCCACTGCGCTGTGCTCCAGCAAATATTTGCAAGTTTAGCAGGATATTATGAAACCTAGAGTGTTTTCCAGGACTCTATGTGCGACCGTTTGTTATTTGAATTTCATCAGAACGCCCTAAAAGCGGTAATCCTCGTGCACTGGTGCAGTCACCCCCCTCCACCCAGCCCGAGGATTAATTCTAAAGAGGTACTCGCTCACTGATGTTCAGGTCGCTTCTCTGATACGGTTAGCTGGGGAGCTCTGTGTCTGCAACAACTACTCCCTCACAAACCAAGAAAGCAGAGATTTGTGTTCGCTGGAACTAACTTGACTCAGCCACATTTGGTCTGCGAATCAAAGGAGGGCGCTGGGGAATAAACACGTGCGTGCGCGCATGGAGGAAATGTGGAGGTGTACTTTTCTGCCACGAACGTGATCCGACGGAGTTGGCCATATTGTTTTTTTGTCTCATTTCCTCCCAAAGAACACACTCCGTTGGAATAAGTGGGCTGTGATTCGGTGTCACCGTGTGTGTCTCAGCATGAAATCATTGAGGAATGCAATTATCACTTCGCCCAACAGACATTTCTCTGAAATGTGAGCGGATAACTGGAAACATGAGAGGGGAGTGAGAAGGAAGGAGAGGTGTGTGTGTGTGTGTGTGTGCAGAGTAACACTAGTTAATGCTGACCCTAATGTGTGCTCTCAACTTCAAACTTCCTTTAGTTAAATTAGCTAAATCGGCTGGCGTACTTATGATTTACGAAGGGTCAAAAGTTTGCCACATTAAGGCCTCTTTCTTCTTTTATGTTTCATTCCGACGCTGCGTCCAATAACCTCATGTTTTCAATTGTTTTATGACTCTTAAGAGCCATTATTTTCTCCATTATGACCTTTAAATAATCAGCTCAAAGTGCCAACTGCCAAGGCTACTATTGTGTGCTCCATTTCCCTTGGCAGACCTTATCCAAAATTCATTCCCTGAACAATAATTCTTGAGGAGAAATATTAAAAGCTGTTTCATAGAAAGGGGATCAGATTGCCTTGGCCTGCACTTGAGGTCATTTCGGCTCATTAGAAGGGAGTGCGAATTAAAAAAAAAAAAACAGCTTTGCATGCGACTCGAGCGAGTTGGACCGGAGCGTCTCATGCCGAGCTGGGCAGGTAACAAACTGTCACCCCGGTGCTCAGTGAGAGGTAAACTGTCACCTCCTTACTATTAAAAGAACTCCCCTGAGAAAGAAAGAGGGAAGGGGAGGAGGAGAGTGCAGCGTACAAACTCATCTCCAAACAAACACAGCCCCCACTCAGACGGCTGACATGAACTGCCTGCTTTTTTTTTATTTTTTTATTTTCTACTCGCACAACACTCCCAAGGTCAAGGTTTTTTTTAACAACACATTAATAATACAGGGCCTTACAATTAGCGCCACATTAAACAGCCTTGTTTAGTCGACAGCTTGTGCAAATTTACATTAGATCAGGTGGAATTCTTTTTTTTTTCAAGACCCTAATAATGTTTACCTATGCGCCGCATCGAGTAAATTAAGAACACAGACACGAAGACAAGCCCCTTAGCACACACAGACACACAGCTGAGGCTATCTTTGGCTGCACACTGTACTGAATGTGCTTGGCAAGCAGGCTGATGAAAGGTAACAGCGGGAGTGGAACTCATTATAGATAGTGATTCAAATATAAAAAGGTAGGTGGGACTATTTTTTTTTTCCCGAAGAATAACTTCTTCTGGTCCCGTTTTGAAACATTATTTACAAATCTCTAATGATCACATAATGACTTAATTGAATTTGGAAACAGTTTGAGAGGGATGACCGACTTTTATGATAAGACTATACTGTATATACTGATAAGAACGTCTGAAGGAATCTAGTCCTAAATTTCACAGATTAATAGAGAAAACGAATCGCTCTCGAGACTGGATACACATATCTCACATATCTGCACACACACACACACACACACGGACACTGTGCGTGCACGCATATGCAGATACACATAAACACAATGCCCACAAACACACGCACACGACACACAAACGGAAAGTGAGCTTAGCGAGCAGAGTAGAGCCCCGAGGGCTGGTCTGTTGATTAATGAGGGGAGGAAGGCGAGGAGAGGAGGATGAAGCAGAAGTGTTAATGGAGCTATGATAGATTCCTCTAGGCCTGGTGTTTTATAGGTGAGTCTCCAGTGTATCTGCACAATGTAGCAATGCACTAACATGGAGAAGTGTACAGCCTGAGCACTGCGTGGGAGGTGAAATATGCGGATCAAGATGGACTTGAATGCGGAGTAAAACGCACTCACCTTTCAAAGCCCCACGGCTAACGTCATTAAAGGAACGGATTTAACTGTGTGTGAACATTACTTGAATGCTGTCATTTTTTTTCCCCCACAAGATAACTTTGTGACATAACAGTGACGGCACTCAGAGCGATTTGTACACCCAACATCCAATTTGTTCGTGACTGTCAAATCGCTGAAATTTAACATTTAACAGCTTGAATAAATATTCTAAGTCGACAGTCTGTCTTTAGTTTATTGTCAGGAAAGCAGGCGGAGGAAAATCTCTCAGTGACATCGTATTACAGATAGTCCTGAAACATAGAAACAGTTTTTTCCTAAATAGCTATTCATTCAGCTATTATTTTTTTAAAATCTACAATGATGTTTTGTCTTAATTTGATACAGAAAATGTGTTAGCATACAGCGTCCCGCAGATAGAGATACACTATAATTTATTTTATTCGTATTTCATGCCACCTGGTGAATAAAACACTCCTTTTAGCTCTTTTTTGGTCTCCAACAACTCCCAAAAGAAACATTTGTCTTTTCGCTGTTAAATTGCGTTAGTTAGCTAGTTCCTAACTTTGTCTGTCAAATAGCACGGAGCGGGTATCGCACAGTAAATTTCTTTTAGCTTTTTCATCGATGAGAGCGATGAGAGTCAAAACAATACATTTGCAAGCCCTAAAACCCAAACAATGAGCTGAAAGTCGCAAATCGTGCAAATCATGTGATTATTCAAAAATATAGCTATAGCTGCTTTAAATTATACCTAATAAATAACCGAAATTAAAATGTGGCTGTGATAACATTGTTGTTCTCTCCACTTCTGCTTCAATTCATGTTGTTAAAAGTGTCTAGTCTGTTGTCAGTGTCCGGGGTCTGCAGGGGATTGGAAAGATTAAATAGCCATGAAGAGAGTCTTCTCCTACTGAGCTGTGACTTCTGTCGCAATGGGATTAGAGAACTTTGCACTTTACAAAGCAGCTCATCAGAAAACATTGGGAACGCAAAGCTGTTATGGACAGTGCCAGCTTGGTGTAACGTGTTTGTGGACGGATTTCAGGCACAGAGACAGAAGCAAGAGAGAAAAAGTGGCTTGGACAGCAAGAAGAATCCTGTCTGGTATTTTGAGAGCATGACACTCAAGTGTGGGTAAAAGAGAGTGTTGATACAGCAGGCCATTATTAGCCACCAGTCTTTTTATGGTGCATTACTTAATCAATTGAGTTTCAGACATTACTAACTACTAATGACAACATTTGTCCCTGTTCACAACAAAAAGCTTTTTTAATAATTAGGAACAACGGGAATCAATGATGTGAAATGGTCGTGGGGTCCGGCTAGAGATTTATTTATGAAAGCGACTATATAATAGAAGCACATTTCTCACCATGAATAACGACTGTTGGGCTGTTGTTCCCATATCCTGCTAGAGATGCAATTCATCAGGGCCAATAAGAGCTGGTAATTTGTCTTCAGGTCTTTGTCTGATGGAGGAAGCTGATGAAAACCAAAGGAAATGACCACACAATGTATAGTCCTGCATATCTGTGAAGTAATGCACCGAATCCAAAAACATCAATCACGAGGAGGGCTGAAAGTATGTGACGTGAACCCACAAAGCAGAAATAAAATCATAAACAAAACTCCTCTATCTGTTATGGTTTCAATTTCTGTTTGGCAATCAGAAAGATGAAGTGGAGAACACGGCTAATTGTGGCCACTTGATGTAAGAATCTAATGATTTGCTAATTGATATAATCTGATTTCTTTGCCCGAGCCCGGTCACATTTATCCATGTTGTTTGGAAATCTCAATTGCTAAAGGTCTATCACAGCTGACTGTGTCTTTTCCACGCTCCACTGACAAGTACAGTTCCTGTGGTGAAAAATCTCCAGACAGCCACCATTCTGGACGACCTGTCATTGTTAATAGCGAGTGCATGGAAGTGGTAAGATCCTATCTTAAATGGCTGTGCCATCTTGGACAATAGGCACATTGTTCTCCACTTCTTTGGTGGGTGCTTGTGCGCCCAACAAGGGGGGGGGGCATACCCACACACCATTACAATACATGCTGTCCACGTAAAGGCCACTGGTCACTGAACACAAATACCCACTTGTAGGTCAAAAACAGCTGAGTGAGACAAAAGAGGGAAAAAACAATTAATAACTGTTCTATCAGGAGACATAAGTAGGAGGAGAGCACCACTGGGTCCAGACAAGTACTTTAATAGTAATAACTCTTGATTTTGTCCTTATTTTAAATGGCTAGAAAATGCTTTATTTGCACCATTAATGTCTTTATCAGTACCCACTGTAAATTTCAAACTTATCATCAGGCTCAGGTCTCTAAAAACATTCTTTTTTTCCCCTATAAATTAAAAGTTTCTAAATAGCGAAAGTCCAACTCTTGGCGTCCTTACTGAAAAGTCTCTGAACAAGCATCAATGTTATATGTTAAACCATTGAAACTGCAATGAAATTAGGGCTGCAACTAATGATTCAATTAGTTAATTATTCAGTTAGTTATATTTACTGTTTTATATAGATATACGTAAGCATGTTACAAATGATCCAACATGCACATAGCACATATACTTAAAAGGCATACGTGCTATGTGCATTTTCTTATCCACCTTGTGTATGTGAGCTGTTGTGACAAGTGAGTTTCCCCAGTGTGGGATCATCAAAGTCTATCGTATCATATCATATCATATTGCATCATATTGTATCGTATCGTATCATATCGCATTGCATCACATTGTATCATACGTATTGCATCACATCGTATTATTGCATCATATTGTATCGTATCATATCGTACTATTAATCAGCTCATTATTTTGTCTGAGAACTGTCAAAAAACTGTGACTAAATGTTCATCACAATTTCCTAGAGCCCAAGGTGACATCTTCACATTGCTTGTTTTGTCCAACTCACACCCTAAAACCCATGCATTCAGTTAACAATAATATAATACAGAGAAAAACGTTGTTGGAAACAATACCTGCAGAATTTCTGTCGTTTGATAAATCGATTAAATATGCTTCTTTATTTACATATTTCATTACTTCATCACTAGGACAAAGATAAGAAGATTTCACATTTATCTCATAAGTAAACATGAGTCATAATAGGAGCCATCGTTGTCCTGTCCATCCCTCCCTCTGCAAACCAACATCTGCCTGCAGCACCATTGGACCTTTTAATATATAGTTTATATATATTTTGTTCTTAATAGATGGTTACGTGTTTACATATGTTGTTTTTGTTTTTTTGTATACTGGAGTATAGTAACAAAAAATAATTTCCCCCTGGGATTATTGAAGTATTTCTGATTCTGATTCTGATTCTGATTACCCACAGAGCCAGTATGACGCTATGTAATTAGATGTGTTTCATCATGATAAATTATCAGTACTGTCAGTTATTGTCAGTACTGTGTCAGTTTCTGCTACATAGTAGAAAACTACTGCAGACTGAACCTTCTGTCCTACATTAAACGTCCTCCAGACCAAGACTAAAGGTGGAAAGAATCCAGTAAGTACTGAGCTACAGTAGTTGTCACTTGCTTTTTCAGTCCTTAAATTACAGAGTGATATTTGCCCCAAAAAAACAAACTGTATGCATGCCCCAAGATTCTAAAACGGCTCACTCGTAAAAAAAAAAGTAATTTTAAAACCCCAAATCACTTCTGTAAATCTATAACCAGGAGAGTAGCCCATCTTTTTGCAAATGATATCCTTGTGTTTGGATGATGAATAACTTAAACTCTCAGTCTGCAGCCATGATTATTGGTTTACTGATTATTTGTTTACATCCACGCTTTCGGGCTGATTGTATTTTCACTCCTCCTCATTCTGGACCAGGCGTAATGCATTTTTAATGCGCTTTCTGCTTTGACATTTTGGGTTTGACCAAGGCGCGTTCATAACTGCATTTAGATGGCAATAGAGTACAACTTTGTCCCTTTCAGTTGTATCCTTGCTTATGATTTACATTAGTAGTTAATTCTATATTAGTGTATTAGTATAGGTCTATTTTGAAGACACTAGTTATTTTGTTGATTTTATTTGAATTGATCTTAAAGTTGATCTTAAAGTTAGCGGTGGTTTAGCCTTCAGAAAATATGACCGTCATAATATTTTTAAAGCTGCTATAAACAATATCCTTATAATAACATTTGATCAAATGACTGTGGATGTGAAAGGTGTCAGTATCCCACAGAGTTATCGCCGAGCTCTGCAGTCGCCCTCAGCTCTATGGAGCTTAACAGCGTCTTTTAGTTAATAGACTAGCTGCACAGTAGATGTTTTGAATTGTCACAGCAGGAAAAAACACAGGTGGACTTTTAACAATAATGACTGCTCAGTTCCATTAAGTGTCCCAGTAACATAAAATAACAGGACCGTCCCTGATTGGAATGCAGAAATCATTCATTTGCTGCCGTGAATGTTTCTCTGTATCTGCTGGATGTGTAAAAAGACAACAGTAGGCTAAGACATTAGCATTCATCGGGAGTTGTGTCTGTGTCCACCTGATGAATCTAAGTCCAATATTCACTCTCCTTCTAGGCTTTGATTTTGGTCTCTACCAACTCCTGAGGGAAATATCTGGATCTTTGAGCTGCTAAATCCTCCACTCTCATCACCAGCTAAATGCCAGCACTGTCTGTCTGTTGTTCGGAGCTGGGCAGGTAGTACACAGTGCATCTTTAGGCTTTTTTTGTCTTTTAGTTTTTAGGGGAATTTTGAACCAAAAACAGCTGCTTGCTGTGACTGAAAACAAGTCTGAGAGAGAAGTGAGAGTGACGCAAAATAGCAAAGTTAGGGGTCATTAAACTATTCATGTGTTGGGTTTTAATTCTTGGATTCTGTGGGTTTGTCACCATATGTGACCCCATTCACATAAGAAACCCATTGTTATTATACAAATGTTAATTACAGCCACTTTTAATATCTGGAAAATCATTCAGTCCTATTCTTATTAGACATTTGTTCGCATGCAAAACAAGTTAATGTGTTTATTGCCTGTACTGTTTCTCACTCTTTTGGGGAAAGTGTTACTGATCTAAGTGTGGAGTCTATGTGTGAAGTGCTCTGCGTTCTCTTAAAATATTACATATCCACCTCTGGGCAAACCATCTGATCTACAGCTCCTTTGAAGTGTCAAAACATGTTTGTGAATGGAGAGACTGAATGGCAGACTGACTCACCCGCAGCAAACTTAAATTGACCATTTTTGTTGAGGCTTGAGGAAAAGTGTGTGTGTGAGTGTGTGTGTGTGTGTGTGTGTGTGTGTGCACGGCGGAGGAGGGGAGGGGGGCTTCAACAGCTGACCTTTCCTGTTTACCCACAACGATCCTTAACCTGGAAACATGTAGCTCTGCTGAGATTGACACAAAAGTTACTCAAAGGTGATCACGAGGAGTCCGTCTCGCTGATGGCATCAGCCGTTTTTCACTGAAATGGAGAAAGAAACAGCTCCATGGATGAGTGCAATATCTCTGCTGGTGTTTCATAGACAAGTGCAAGACTTATTTATTTTTTTCTCATTGCGACATTTCACTTGTTTTTGGCTCTTTGTGCGTATTTAGTTTGTCTTCATGTAGTAGAAAAAAAAAATACTGTATGGTACAAAGCCACGGGATTAAAATTAATTGAGAATCCGCACACTGTTCTCTGGCAGCAGATTGTTTACTTGTTTGTCGGGTGCATGTGTGTGCCAATTCTTCAATGTTGAACCGAGCAAATTTGTGTGTGTGCGTGTGTGTGTGTGTGTGTGTGTGTGTGTGTGTGTGTGTGTGCCTTTGCACTGTGTCAGGGGGAATAGCCTGTTGGGGTTATGGAGGGTGCAGTGTGGGGTGATGAATAGGATGCTTTTGTGCTCAGTCTCTCTGCTGTCTGCAAAACCAGTGAAGGAGAGAAAGGTGAGAGAGAAAGGGCCATGAGGTGAGGGAGATAGCCAGATAAAGGGGAAGAAAAGAGAAAAGAGAGATAAAGTAGGGGAGAGGAGATGAGAGAGAAACTGTGAGGTGTGGGGAGTACAGGTGAGACGCAGGACGGGGTAGAGGCGGAGGGGGAGGTGGGGAGGTGGAGCGTGAGGTGAGAGAATGGGTGGAGAGGTGAGGAAGAGGAGGGGAATGTGAGAAAGGAGAGAGAGAGACTACTTGTGCATTCAAGAACACTGCACCGTTGTCTACACAGCCAACAAAGAGACAAAGAAGTTGGCTAATGTAGGAAATCGTTGCCATTCATGTCAGTGGAAGAAGAAAACAAATGTCCCGGGAAAAAGAAGAGAAAAAAAAGAAAAAAAAAACAGAAAAGAAAGTGCACCGGTTGGTAATTTTGATCACTCGGCAGAAACACAGATCTGACCTCATGGCCTCAACCTTCACACATGACGGGGTCTGGAAATGAGCCAATCATACTGACGGATGCTGATGAGTTCAGCCGAAGCCGTCAGTGTTGGCGTGGCCACTTTAATAGGTATCGCATAAAGAGAAGCATTCGACTGTACTGCTTTCTAATGAAAAATAATGTATAATACATTTTCTACAAAGGCGCAGCGTTACAATAGAGAGCGAGGTGGGAGCATTAGAAGGTCAACTGTGATGCAAAGTCTTGATATGTGATATTTGGGAGACCTTTAAAGCACTGTGGGGAGAAAAAAAGAGAACATTAAAAAGCCATCACACGAGGAGAAAAACACGCAGGACCTTCCCTGGCCTAAAACACCAACTAAGAGGGTACATCCTTATCTGACAGGCAAGCTGGACTCAAACTTTATCTGTTTCTTAAACAATTAATTCAATTAACAATTAATTAATTGTTTTTCAAGCCAGAGACTGTCTGGATGAAGCTTCTCCACTGTTGATACTTTGTGCTTTTACTTTTTTATCTCTCCCGAGAAATTGTAACAAGTAAAAACCTGTGATTTTCCACTATTTTCCGACATTATATAATGCAAATGACGAATCAGTTAATCATGAAACAAAATCCAGAGATTCATCCGTAATAAATCGTTACTTTCAGCTCTACCGGCGTCAAATCTTCGGACAGATTTATGATCTTGTTTACCATCCTTTGAGGCGATGGTTCCTGATTTGAATCAAAATAAATTGACTCCTTTTCATTTTGGCAACATTCTTATATACATCTGCTTGTGTTTACTATATATTTAACATTGGAGAGCTTCGGCTTTCAGAGCTGAACAGATTAGTCGATAAGTTGATTAGTAGATTGACGGAACATTTATCTGCAATGATTCTGATGATCAATTAGTAATTTCTTAATCAAAAATGCCTGAAATTTACTGATTCCAGCTTGTGAGATGAGGAGATTTGCCTCATGTGAGATTATATTTAAATTATATGGATAAAACAAACAATGTAAAGATGTCACTCTGAGCTTTGGGAAGTTGTGATGATCATTTTCCTCTTATTCCATTATTTAGACTTTATTGGATTATTTTGTCAGAGGAAAAACAATATTTGTAGACAAAAATATCCAAGAAGTGTCCATAAAAGTACAGTATCAGGTGACCAAAATGTATTGATACATTTTAAATGATATGCAGTCCTCGGGACAGGATGGACCATTGGCCTTTGCATCTCGCTGTCCATGTTACGAAATCTGACTGTAAAAAGCGTAAGTGATGTTTGAAATCATGCTGCAAAATAACACTTTTTTATGGATTTTAGCCAAAGGTACTCCACCTCCAGCCAGATGTGTATCTTTCCAGTCAGCCCACGCATGTGTGCATCCGCCACACATTTGGATTTTCATCTCTCTCAAAAACACAACACGGAACACTTGAAATTTTGCCATTTAGCACTGATGAGGTGTTTTTTGTTGTTGTTGTTGTTGTTGTTTTCTCCCCAGCAAAAGATCACAGAGATGTAATGAATCAGTGCCTGTTGATCCAGGCAAACAGACACTCGTTCCTACTTTGTTTCCTTCCCTCTAACTGATTCAGAATGCGAATCGGCTTGGAATAACTAACCCCAGCGTGGACAGATAAATACTTTCTATCTACCCACACCGGGTTCCTCTGAGGCCATCGCAGCATGGCTTTTCTATGATGAAACAGCAGCGAGCATGAGTGGGCGATCAGGACACAAACTGTTTTTCTCCACAAACAGCAGGATGAGATGTGGACCTGGCAGAGATATGACATCCATACCTCAAGCAAAGCCAACACAGCATGCGTCCTCACTTGCTTTGCAAAGTCATAGACTCTCCACGCACACACACGCACACACTTTTTTACCGAACACCTCCAGCTTATAGCACATGCAAGGAGTAAACAAACCGAGTGCGAGCAACACAATTTGCACGTTAACAACAACAAATGTCTTGCGTTTCCGTTTGTTAAATCAAGGAGTGTGTTGTGCAAGTAATTTAGGGGCGGGAAAGGTTTGTCTTACTCGACAATCGCTGTTAAAGAGCGGTCAAAGACGACCTCAGTGGCAACAAACAACAGTATTGATGAAGCCAGGTGATGATGTGAGGAGGCAGACATCATTAGCCCCCATCATCACACTTCATCAGAGGAGAGGGAGTGTTCCCGCTCTGTTAGCATAATGAGCTGGAAGTATGAACAAAAGCAGATGGCTTTATGAGTCAGACAATAAGGCGCCCTTAATTGAATATATATCATTCATTTCCATTTAAGCAGTGAAGCCATTTTTCTCCCCTTTGTTGTATCCTCAATGGAAATCCATTATCAAGGCAGTGAAGAGCTGCCATCGCACCGAATCAGCTGGATTTCAATGAGACTTTTACAAACCAGGGGGGGGGGGGGGAATAATTCATCATGTGGCTGATGACAATTTGTACAGTGATAAACGGCACTCCTATAATGTTTTCCATCCTGGAATCCATAAAACACGGTGTTAATTTGCACTATCATAGAGACTTGTAGCCCGCGGTGCTCAATTATGTGTGACCTTATTAGACTTAATATGTCATAGTGTGGTTAATGTTTATGTCTTCATGGGGATTTCCCGTTTTTCCTCATATAAATACAGCTCTGTCGGGGAGAAAAAAGTGTTTTTACAACCTAACACAGTCAGAAAAAAAACAGATGTAGCCCAACTTCTGACTGAGACCGGTCCAAAACTACATCCACATGACACCAGCTGTCAATCATTTATACTTTACCAACATTTCAGCACATGCTGAAGTATTTATTTTCTTTTTTCTTTTTTCTGTACAATGCACTGAGAGAAACTTGGCCGCTGTTCGTGCTGCTCTAATCTGTTTTTCCTCTTGAAGAGCTCACAGCAGGACGGCTGCCTATGGAGCAATTAAAGCCTCTTTCTTAATCCAGCCTCCCCCTGAAACAACTGGAACTCCTCTTCCTCCTCCTCCTCCTCCTCCTCCTACACCAAACACCACCTCCTCCTCCTCCTCCTCCTTCTTCTCCTCCACCACCGCGCTAGACAGCAAGTGCAACAGTACTCACCCCCAGTTTCTTACTCCGTATCCTCACGTATCCCTGTTTGACTATGTCGTTGAAGTTGGAAGCCATGGTGAGGGAGGAAGCGAGTAGCTTCCTGTCCGAGGTGGAAAAAAAATAAAAAATTCAATAAAGTAACCTCTTTTTTTTTTTTCTTGTAATTTTTGGATTACTCGAGAGTCGGTCGTTGTGACATCCAGCAGCAGGAGAGACAGAGAGAGAGAGCGCTTACGGCGAGCAACCTGCTCCTGTGTCAGCGCGCAGGCTGCCCGGCTTCAGCGGCGCGATCCATCCGGGAGAGGAGGAGAGATACTATTCGTCAGCTGATTCACCGGAGCCGGAGAGGAGAGGAGGAGGAGGAGAGGAGGAGAGGAGGAGAGAGAGCAGAGAAGAGGCGCGCTTCCTGGACCACACCATCCCCGAAACAGTGAGGGGGGTGGGGGAGAACTGCTGCGGAGGGTGGGAGGGGGTATCTTCATTCAAGAAGGGGGTGCCAGGATTTTTTATTTTTTAATATATTAAGCCACTACTTCATACAAAAATGCTCCTCTAACTTATATATGTATATATATGTTTTTTTATTACTCTAAAATTGTCCAGTCAAGAGTAATAACTACTCATTACATCCAAGAATTAAAGTGTAATTGTGAATTTTAATTAGGGTTTCCAACATATTAAATATATTGAAAAAATAATTTTTAAAGCTAATTTAGATTTTTTCATCCTTACTATGGCTTGTTATGGTAGCTACTGTTAGCCAATGCTAGCAATGTTCCTATCATTCACTTTAAAGTGTTTAAAGTACGAACAAAACACTAGAAATGCTGCGCTACAAGTGCACTACAAGTAAAAGTCCTCCATTCAAAACCCTACTTAGGAGTCCAGTGTGTAAGATTTAGAGGGATCTATTTACAGAAGATGGTACAATTGGGTAATCTTCATAACTATGTTTTTATTAGTGTATAATCACCCACAATTAAGAATTGTTATGTTTTTTGTGTTTGCATTTTGAATGGTCCTCTTCTACAGAGTCTACCATGTTTCTACAGTAGCCCAGAATAGACAAACTAAACACAACAATCAAAAGTAAAATACTCATTATGCAGAGAAACGGTAACTGTTAGATTATTATTGCTATTATATGTTAGCCATTGATTATATACTGTTGGGTAGTTTAATCTACAGCAATGCATCATATTCTATAAAATCATATGTTTATAGCATTGCTGTCTTGTAAGTTGTGGTTTTGCCCTTTTGGTGATGCATTTTCCAGTTAATCCAAGTTTAATTTTCTAATTATTTATTATTTATAAGCTTAAGAAGTGGGGAAATGTTCTCAACCCATAAAGGAACAATTCATTCAACTTAAAAACTCAATCATTTAAAATCATCATGTTTGGAGATACATTGTTGGTCAGGATGGCATGAAAATTGTCATCTGAAAAGTAACTGTCAATATTTGACTCTGAGATGGAGTTGAGTTAGTATTTACTGGAGTGAGTATAAATACTCAAGTACAGTACAAGTACCTCGAATTTTACTTAACTACAGTACTGGGGTACTACATGAGATTTGCTGACTTTGTGAATCTTCTCTAACTGTGCTACGACTTTATCCAATGTAGTATTATTGTCACTATGACACTGCTGTTTAGTAAAGTTCAGACTCAAAGAATCTTTTCAGTCATTGACATATTTGGTTAGCCTATTAGTTTTAAATAGTGTTGAATAATGTTACTATAGAAAGGATGCTTTATTAGACACTTAGTGTCATCTGACGTGCTGTCACAGAGACAGTATCATTGATATATTTAGGTAAATCTTATGTTTATATTTTTGAGCTGAAACAATTCATTCAACTAATAAATTAATCAGGCAACAAATTAATTTGAGCACTCATCCCTTTGATCACTTAAATCATGCATGAGCAAGTGCTCCAGGTCAAGATCAAGGTATTCCTCTTGGTTATTTATAACACACAACACGTTTAATAAGTCTACATGTTCAGTGAATTTTGATATACTTTTGAAACCTGAAGTAACCATTTTACATTCTGGCCTCCCGCAATATGTTCAAAGAAAGTATGCAAATGTACAACAGGGCTTAGCGTTCAGACTAATTTGCAACACACTTTGTACCTTGCCTTTTGGTTATTACCTTTCTGAGCATGAATATCATTTCCATGTTTTTCACCAGACAGCCTGCTAATAAGGAAATACAATTTGAGATTGCCAGTGTGCGAGCACCATGTTTTGTCATTATTAGGTGGCTTTGAATTGATGTTGTTTGATTTGCTGAATAATAAAACCAGATAGTCCAGTGCCCTATTAAAGGATCAAATAAATTGTAAGTGAACTGCACAGTACAAAGCATACAACCACCACCTGCAGCCTGTACAGTGTACATACAATGCTGCAGAATGGTGATCAAAAAGCTCTGAAAATAAAAGCACAGAAACCAATTTTGATCCTTGCCAAAGCTGTAATCCTGATTGGGATGTAGTGAGAGGCGTTGTGCAATCGCAGAGACAAATCCTTGGTATTAGGGAGCAGATGGCTCAGGTATATTGATATGAGGGGCTGCCATTACTTAGGTTGATTAAACTGTGGAGAAGAGAGCAGCTTATGTAACAAGAGTTATATAAACAACTATATGATGAAGTGCAGATCTGAGTCTTACCTCTTAATAGATTCCTTTATTTTACACTCTTCAATCTGACAATAGGAAGGCACCATAGATTAATGTGGCAGCAGCAGAAAACAGATTTCCCTTTATAAATGAAGACACAACAGTCTTTTCGAGCTCTGCACAATATTATCGCTCAAGCTAATTTATCTATTCGTTGTGTTGCTCTGAAACAAGCAGAGAAAGAGATGGAGGATTTGTTCTGTGTGCATTGATGGCTGTCACCTTGAGAAGAGCTTTTCTGTCAGGTGTCAGCTTTTTGAGTCCAGGTAAAACTCTGTATTTTCTGTCCCGTTCATCACATTCACAAGGGCGCACAATACAGCAAGCTGCCACCCCTTCAACAAACAGTGTGACTTTGATAGTCTTCATGTCTCCCTGGCAGTGTCCTCAAATTTCAGACTTGTCAAAGTTGTTTTGTCTTTATAATCCTCTTTGTACAACATGGCCTCGTTCCATTCCCACCGCCTCGTCAGCCTCTCTCTAAGAAAACAATCCTGACAGCAACAATGTCTTTTCATTGCACTAAATATTGTGCTCTAGTAGCAGTTATTACCAAGAAGTGTCCTAGTTTTGGGGAAGTAATTGCCTGCCGTGATACAAGACCGACAACCGGTTTGGCCTCAGTCGGTTGCATGTAGAGAGGCTCAGCGTGCAGGCCGCCACACAAGCAAACATATGGGCCTGACATACATGAACGGCTGCCAGCAGGGTCAGATGTGTTGAGAGTCATTCAAGAGCAGAGAGACCTTCAGCAAGGTCATGAGCAAAGTGGCTGATTTCTGCTGAGCTGTAGAAAACAACCAGTATGGCCATGTATCAGGTATTGAGCTTATAATCGTCCTCATTTTTCATAGAAGTTCCACATCACTTATCCAAGTCCTTTCACGTCCATGATGATTAATTTTGGGGAGGCTAACAGAGAAACCGTGGCATCCATTAAAGCACTTGAACATCCCTAAAAAGTACCACTGAATTGTTTATTTAGTCACAACTGAGGCACACAAAAAAAGCAAACTAAATACTTTTGATGGTCTGGTGAAATATTAAAACGACTTTAGCATTAGATTCTCAGTTTGTCTCAGTGCTATTTGGCGAACGTTCACAAGCACCAACAGCTAAATAATTAACACATTCTAAAAAGATAAGCAGGGGTGAACGAGTGGAAGAGGGGGAGAGTGAGAGAGAGCCTCTCTCATGCTTCGTTGTTTGCCAGGTAAGCATTTTTACATGTGGGCGGAGGAGAGAAAATAGAGATCACACAGGCAGAGTTATGGTAATGTTCTGCTCCGGGTTCCTGTACTCAAGCTTTTTACAGCAACCCGTATCAGCCTGATATGTTAATAGGCACAAAGGGATTTGGGTTTGATTAAATGTCAATGCCTGGAGGAGAAAAAAAGCCTAGTGTGGAAGGAGAAAAGGAAAAGAAAAAAAAAAGCAGATTTCTCAGAATAAGAGATGTGGGCTGTTCTGAGCTGAGTGGGTCCAAGGAGGACATTGGTTAGTCACATAATATAGGACAGCTAAGGTTGTGTGCAGTCCCAGTGGATCAGGCCATGACATGTTTGTGATTTACTCCATAACAGTTAGAAGTAGAAGTGGTTGGAGGGCCTCTCTGTCCTTCTCTAGAAGGTGAGTCGTGAGAGTGGGCGATTTGAGAGGGTCCTTTACTTCAATCATAGATGAGTGTATGAGTAGAGCATATAAGCCTATTATAAGGGTTCCTCAGATTACCAAATTAACCAAAAATATTATAAGATGAGCAGAGGATGAGATTTAATTTGCACATCTGCCTGTGCAAATTAATTTTTGAAAGCAATCTAGCACGATAGTCTGGCCACCTGAAATGAGATAACATGTACATTCAGAGAAGATTTATAATTGTAACTGTAAATAAGCGCCTGATTTAAAAAAAGAACGCCAGAAGTTAAAGATGTAGATAGACTAATGATAATTATGGTAATGGGGAGAGGGATGAATGGAGTGAGTGGGGGAGGTGGGAGGAAAGAGATGCAGACGTATGAGGGTGAAGCAGAGGGGAAAATACCAAAAATAGGAAGAAGAGAGTCACAAGCTCGATCACAGTGAATAGAAAAGGAATGGATCATTCTCAGAGGAAAAAGGATATACCTCCTACTGGCCTGACCCAGTCTTTGTGTCCTAAATTGGGGTCCATCTTGTGTCAGAGTGAGGATGAACCCTGGGCTGAATCTCTGGAGACGGAGCTGTTCTGCTGTTGTGGCATTTTCTCGTTGAAAACAGCCGGGGGAGGCTGAATCCACAGTTCATCACATTCAGCTCCTGGTGGAAGATAGAGGAGTAAAATAGGTGCCTCCCTCCACCCACACAAGAGTGATGAGATGCCTGTTTTTTCCTCTAATTTGGAGACCAAAGGCTGAATTCATCAACTTTCTCAGTGAAGGACTGGCTGGTCTTGGATCACTGACCAGGTCCTTCATGTGACCATCTCATTCATTTTAATCGTCTTTTATACTCAGAGACATTTGATGAATTAGATCCCGCTCTCCTTTGATTTATCTTCATCATTTTTTCAATTTCACATTATTAAAACATTATTTTGTTGTCAGCACATTCATTTGAAGACTGGCATCGTGTAGATATCCTTAGTCACCTCTTTTAATATTTTAGATTTGTTAACTTCCATACTGCCTTCATTTCTCTTTCTCCAAGAACAGGGTCGACTGCAGAAGAACAGACATTAGGCTGGCAAGGATTCATGCAGAAGGACAGCAAGGCAGATGCTAAATGTGAAGGGGGGGGGTGTAATGCAGGGTCTTCAGAGCCGTGGCCTCACTGTGCCACCCTACAGCACCTTATCCCCAAGCACTCTAAACAAAATGTAATTATTATTTTTTAAAGACATGTGGTGCTGTGTCTCTTTAACTCATCACAGCCAAAAAAAAAGAAAAAAAAAGAGTGGAGACAGACAAGCGTGACTAATATGTATGCCCTGTAGAGGGCAATATTGTCTGCTGCGTCACGAGGAGTACTTGGAAAGAGCTGTTTAAATGTCTTCATGTTTCCACTGTATGATAATGAGATCTCTCTACTTAATGCTGCTGATGAATGACGAACAGAAGGATCATCTTGCTGCACAAAAACAAAAATCAGTCAGTTACAATGCAAGTGGCTTTGTCACGATCCTTTTAAATCCACACAAGCTGCGTTACACCAAATAGAAAGCAGACAGTGTATTCAGTAATGACACAATGCACCAAATGGTGCAGATTCACAGGTTTCTTTGCAAAAGGTCTCTGTCCTGTCCCTCAACACAGTTTGAAAACAACCTTAACAAGTATGATCAGAGGGTCAAATCTGGCTAAAACTGCACTTTGAGAGCTGCAGGTTATTGGCTTTCCTTATTTAATCTGACAGATTTAATATAAAACAGGTGATGCTTGTGTTTGTCTCAATGGCCGTGGCTTGTGGGTCCTTCTTCAGGATTGGCAGAAGCGTATGACTCCAGTGCTCACCGTCCAGGTTGGGACAAAGCTACTCTTTTACCTCCAGGGCCCGCTTCACAACGGCTCATGTGTGAGCATGGAAAAAGAGTGGAAATCAAACCTCCTCTGTAAATACACGAAAGGTCAGCGATGACGTCGGAGTCCAGGGACGGCCTCCTCCGTGATTTTGCGGCCCATCGCCGGCGCCTGATTTGTTGCAGTTCTTTATATTTTGCACTCTGTGCTCCCTGACCATGATCCCAATATAAATACACTCGTACACTTCTGTCATAGAATTGTGTTTGGTATATCGCCCACAGCTCATAAGTATGTCTATGCTAGCATGTGCTGCAGGCAGCTACAAAAGGAATAATTTTTGCTGACTCGTACAAAAACTTGAAAACAAACTTATTCGGGGATTCCTTTTGATGTAGTTTACTATGAACTGTAGTTTTTCATGAGATTTTTCATTCTTCATGCTGTGCTCTTCTTCCATTACCCCTGAGCCCTCTAGGCCTTGGCCCAAAACTCTCCCACTTCCTTTTTCTTGTATTATGACTGACTGCAAAGGAGTGTGCGCGCCCATCTGCCATGCATGGCCTTATTTTTTGGCCATGAACCTCAACTGTTCTGTATGTGGCTTTTCAGTCTGCTCCTTGTTGTCTTGCCAGCCATCTTATACTCTGTTCCAGCTCGTTCTCGACATTTATTTTCCTTCCCTTTGCAAACAAGTGTTTGTTTCTCATGCAGGTCGCCTGATTGTTCCTTGGATAAGCAGGGTTCTTTGAAACTCAATCCATTTCCTCTATTATCCATGGCTTTGTGTGTGAAGACTGATGCCACATTCCTCAGCTATAGTTTTGTTACTATTGTTATCATTAATTCAATCTCATCTGACACACATCTGGAGCATAAACAGGAAACTTCAGCCCATTTAGACAGCACGGTCAGTAAGTAGGATTGCTATGAAACATTAATCGATTATCCAAAGAAAACTGGCTGGCTTAAAATTTGGTCCAGGCAGAAACTTACAGATTGGTTTCTGTAAGTGTCCAGATGATGTGGATTTGTCATTATTTATTCTGAGGGGTAGCTCTAACAGCAGTGCAGTCTGGGAGGCAGCCAACCCCTCCTGGAGAGTACCGTAAGCACAACTTTCCTTATTCCACAGTGCTTGTTTTAGGAAAGGCTTTTTACATGTGGCTCACATCTGCATCCAGAGCATAAAAAACTGCTTCTTCTGACACCCATTTATACAGGAACAAATGTCAGTGTTAGTGTCTAATGTGTGCAAATTGTTAACAATAAATCATCTGATGTGCAGTTGTTTTCATTAAATAACAGGATTTTAAATCGCCTGTAGTCCTGCCTGTCATGACAGAAGTAAGATGAATATAGTTTCATCACTGTGCCTGCCTACAGAGATGTCTGTGTAGGAGGAAGAGAGCTAACATGTAAATATGTAGATGCACATTATTGTGTTTTGCATAACCTGTGAGGAGTAACTCTGACAGATGTTCCGAATTGGGTTTTCTACTCACCTGAACAAAGTAATCTCACAAGACCAGGTGATTATACACTAATGGAAACATATGTTCCATCAGTGCCAAATTCTGGAAATAGAGCCCTCTAAATCTTATATACCTTTAAGACTTCCTGCAATTAACTTTTACACACAAGTCTTAGACATTGTACCTCTTCAAAGGCACTGTTTTGTTCCAGGATTCAGTGTGCACCAAGATCGCATTACAGATTATAAGATTATACCAGTATACCATAAGCCTTCACATGAAGGTATCTATTAGTTTGACAGTATTACGTCACACTGCTCACACCTCAGTAAAACAGCCCAATAAGGGCACCATGTATCCATTCTTTGAATTTAAGAGGTGTGCATCGAAATACTCTGCTCAAGTTTGAAGGTTTCATTGCAGTTTAATTGAGGAAGAACCACCCAGACTTCCATTTTTAGCCCCTGATTGACACGTCAATTTAAATATCTTGTATTCCACGAGACTTCACAGGCTGAATGGACTTGAGGACCAATTTCAATCCATGCTATAATATTTTCAATTTTAGTCAAGTAGTTGGGTGGGTTGGTCACAGGAGAGCCAGTTGGTAATGAATGGTTATTATAAATCAAATGTCTAAGATTTGTCAGAGGGTTGTTTTAAAAGCACAGAGTCCTAAAATAACTCAATAATTATATGAGTCACCTTGCCACTCAGGAAAAGCTCTTTTTTTTTCTCCACCAAAGTACCCACTCCATCTTTGCAAAAACACATTCACAGTGTGGCTATGTACATGTAATATTTTTGGATCATGAGGGGAAAAAACCCACTCCCTGTCAAATTTTATGTTTTGTTCATCTGCCAAAGTAAAGGTTTGACAAGAAGGAACACAGTCATTACCACTGGCAACCATAACTTTTCACCTCGGTGCTGACGGCTTCCCTGACTGCATCACTGTTATCTGATTCCCATCCAACCATAGAAGGATAGTCGGCACAGACATAGCACATAAACAAACAGGTGAGCAAGTGAAAAAATACAATTAAAACCCAAATATACAGCACACACATATATATACACATACAAAAGCACATACAAACTCTTCTCTTTCTTTTTCCCTCTCCTCAGGTGTATATAGCCTCTTTGACACAGTCTGCCAGTCTGCTGCCATGCAGCGCCACATTTAGCTCTGCAAGAAGCGCCAGACTGCAGCTGAGCAGAGCACAGTGAGGAGGTTATTAATGGCCTTCCTTATTTTAAACGACAGTCTGAAAACACTGGTGGCACCATGCAGACCCTACTAGCTGCAAGCTTGTCTTTCATCCCATCTGTCTTCACGGCACTCAGTCTTCTTGGTCCTAATGGGCCTATGGTTGTCGCTCTGTCAGTTTGCCCCTGATGCACCCTTGTCTGTCTGGTGGGTTGCATATAAAAGCACACAACAATCTATCACCATCCACTGATGTGTTGCACCTCTTCCTTAATTATTTGTAGACATGCCAGATTTTCTTTTAACTAACAGTGTCCAGCCGTGTGGTAAAAACTGCTCCATGAAATCTTTATTTTGTGACATTTGAATTTAGTCTTCTTTTTAAGAACTGAAAGTTGATAAATTCTGCAAATGGTAGCCGAGTGTCATGCTCATAGAGGTGTCATAGAATCGAAGCGTCACACTGTTTTCTTTAACCTTCAGGTTATTTCTCTGCCCTTTCTTCTCTCCCCTATTTTCTCCCTTTCACTATCCTCCTCGTGTCTTGCCTTTTCATTCTTCTGAGCTTCCTGAACGCCTATGACCACACCCCGCTGTGAATTTTGACACCTGTCTGATGTATGCCTCTCTTTTCTCTCACAGGACCTGGGTGCACATGGACAGCCCTATCAATCACTCTGCGGCACCTTCTCCTGCAGAGCTCAGCCAATCACAAGTGATTGGGTTTAAGCTCACGTGATGTGTCAGAGCGTAAATGAGTGTGTGCATGAAGCCGTGTACATGCACACGTATTTGAACATGATACTGTACGGTCTGAATGAGCTAATAGAAGTTGTCAATCTCCTACAGACACACACACACACACACACACGTGTATCTCCCCATGGTTCATGACCAATAAGTTCCACATGTTGTGAAGGTTAGTGTGCATGTAACATGTACTCTCCCACATGTGCAGTTGTAAAAATGTAATAACTATTCCCACACGTGTACACCTGTTAAGCCCATAGAAAGTTCATTTAACAACATAGAATTTATATTGTGTCACAATGGTGTCACCAGGCCAGTAGCTGTATATTCAACCCATCATGTAAGATTTAGCAGCACTTGTCTAGGGAATAACAAAGACTGGCAGCTTGAGTCACAACCTATTGCAGCCCTCCAGACATCATAACACTGTCGGACACAGATATGGTGCAACCCATTACGGATTGGTCATTTCACTCCATGCTGCTCAGAAGCAAATGAGGAGTGACGACTCCACTCCCTAGTGACAAACTAGGAGGAAAGCTGGGACATTTCAAATCAAATGCTTCCGCTCTCCAAGGTTTGAATGAATAAACGGTATGGATATTGGGGAGGGGGGGCGGTGCCACATCCTGAGAGACTTCACATCAGTAGTGCACGCTTCTTCCTCAAATGAAGCAAAGCAGTCTTCATCCAACCCACAAAACCTACCACTTCAGTGCTTCCCTGAGGTACTTTGATCTTTGCTGTTTTGGCTCTGCATGCTTATCCACTGGGTTGGAGCAAATGTGAAATGACTCATTGCCAATGAGGTTTAAGAGCAGATTGTCAGCTTTAATATGAGGGTATTATGACCCATATCAGATGAGCTGTTCAAGGACCACCGACAACCTTCTGTGAACATGCTTTTCTAGCTTCAGCGTGCCAATATTTGATCATTTTAAGATATGTTATGTGTGTCTTTTTTTATTTGTAGACTATTCAGAGAACATTTCCTGTCAAAGTCTGGAACTTCAAAATGCTCATCTCAGATTTATCTTTGACTATGCTTGAGGTGAAATGAATCTGAGGCAGTGTGGTGTTTGAGGCTGGGATAAATCAGCACAAGTAAACATGTGTCTGAGTTACTTACAAGAAATCTTCAAGAATAGGAATACATATGGAGCGCCACCCTATCACCACAGCCACCACAGAATTACAGCAAGAAATCCAATACTAACATAAGTTTGAAGGAGACCTTTGTCAATTTCTTAGCAAAATTTGACATTTCATGGAATTGCCAGTCTTGGAACATTGGCTCAAAAGCAGTTACTTGAAGTGTTTTCAACTATTTTCTGAAATATAGCAGAAGTGATGCTTTAATCTCAAAGACAAGCTGAATTGCAAAACTTTAGATATTGAATATGGTAATAAAGCCTAATATATTCAGTTATATACAGCTGAAGTGTCTATAGACAAAAATATGCAAAAGCATCTGAGAAATGGCACATTGACTTTAAATGGAAGAGAACTGCGGTAGTTGTAATATTTTATTGCAAAATGGACTTTTCCTAACATCTTGAGGTAGGAAAATACATATAATGCACAGAGCAACAGTGACAACAATATAATTAATTGCCCATTATACTGACTGCAGCTTAAAAAAGCTGAGAGCTGGTAAAATATGAACAAATATATTTGCTCTAAACTCTCCATTCCCCTACGTACTGTATGGAATAAAACTGTTTCATGGTATTACTTATGTTTATCAATGTCAAAGGTAGATGAATAGATATGACCTGAAAACATCTTTGGGGTAACAACATATAGTAAAAAGCGATGCATGATGAAGTCGGGCACAGAGGTTTTGTTTAAAGAATGACAACTCTGAGGGATGAGTGTACTTCCCGGCCTGCAGGGAGTTTTAACTGAACCAGATTATCTGGAGAAATAACCAAACAAATAAAACCCATCACACTGACAATTACAGTAACAATACAAAAAAAAAACCATATAGCAGCATCCTTTATAAATCATATTGATATAAAGCATAATCATATAAAAATAAATGCATAACAATTTCTTCCCCAATCATTACAAAAGTACAAAATATGATAAGATACCTCTCAAGAGCACCAGTAAAAATGTGCCAGACTTAATACAATAAAAATGATATTCATCCTTAAGTGCCATTATAATGTTGTATCAAAGGATTTCTATAATCAGTACACAGCTATTTGTTAAAAAGGCAAGGCAATGGCACAAAGACAAAACAAGTGTAATACTATTAACAAATATGTACAAAAAAAATTATTTACAGTTCATAAAATTTCCTGCTAAAGATGACCAAATGAAAACTATATGCGAGTGAGTACGGACAGTTTCTCATTGTGTATGTGTCAAGTTTTTGTTGCTGGGTTTTACGCTGTCATGGAGACGACCTCTAACCCCTGAAGTGTAGCAAAGCCAGAAACATTTCAGTCATTGAGTTTGACAACAGGGCTTGATTACCACCTATTCGGCAGCCCAAGTGCGCTTTCTGTTTGGTGAAGCCGCCCTCTGGGGCCACTCAAATCACAGCGAACACCCGGAATGCCTTCCCTCCAGGAGGGTTCTGAAGGCTGCACGGAAGGGAGAAACAAGAGGGATAGTCAGTCTGGGTGCGGCATGTGTCAGATGCAGAACATGTCCCAGGCTTTTGCAGAAAGACGTAGATGACATACACACACAAACAGATAGACTTCAGGTTTTACGGAGAAATATCTATGTCAGAGTGTTGTCTGACACTCTGATGACAGATAGGACACAAACAGATAGAGGTTGAAGCTCCCTGTGAAAACAGATAAACCACCCATTTTTACACAAACACGGGGGACTTCATGTGTTAATCCAACAAAGACAGACATGTTGTGAAGTCAAAGGAGACAGATAAATGATGGGCAGATACTAACAGACGTCAGGCATCTCAGCAGAGTGACAAAGATAAATGTGGTGGAGAGAGATGAGGGAGGAGAGTGAGAGGGCAGAAGAAGAAGGGGAAGACCACAGAATAAATGAGACAGGGTATGTGTTTGTCCTCTACATAGGTCATGTTAACAATAGTCATTCTGAAGACGACAGAACACTCCAAAGGTGGTGCAATTTAATATCTATAAAAAAGTAGAACAGGCTATACTGTATGTGGGTCAGTTAAGCTTTAAACAGGGGCTGGTACAGACCTGTGACCTTAATGCTGTCGTAAAGTGGTACAGCATGGGTTCAACACATGTTTTCACTTTATTAGTTCAGCAAAGTCTTTATCCTACACAGTCACCAGCTCCCTTCTTTGTTAACGGTTGAATGTTTCTGTCACTGAGGACTCATTATGTAGGAAGATGGTGACAAACATCTATCTGACAGTGAGAATAATAGGCCCTCTAGTCTTCGCCCCAGTAATGTCAAAGACATCACCAAATCTTGGCTCGTGAAATTTAATTCCAGCCTGCCAGAAACAGTTCACACGGAGCACAGGATTATATTACACAATATCAGAGAGGCATTGGACATTATTAATCTGTCCTAATTCAAACAGTCACACCTTGTCAGTCTTCTCGATGCAGACAAGGTTTCTGAGAAGTACGTTTTATACTCTGTATAGACTACAACTGTGTAGGTTTTTTCCCTGGATTAAGCTTCTTAACATTCCAGTAGCCACCGTACAAACCAGTTGATGTCTCTTGTTTCCTACTTGGTGGTGCCAAACCAGATCTATTTTCATCCCTCGATTCAGAGTAGAAACAGAAAAAAATATCGATATAAGGAATACACCTCTATGCTGACGATGCTCTATGCTCTGTTTGCAAACTAGTTCCTAATTGAGGTCTTTTATCCTGTGAGTATGACTCATGTTGTCTTTCTCATCATGTCATTTTGCTGTTATGTCAGTAATGGTAGATGTAACATATATTTTATCTTTTACAACCCTCATAGAGATGAACCCTCTCTGTGTTTCAGGTATCTTGAGTTTACTTTCAAACGTTACTTGCTTACATCTTACGTATAGTAAATTATCTAGACACTTAGCTCATTGATCTGATCCTTGTATGCAGAAAGGAGAAAGTACCTACTGTTCACTATCATTGACTAATTCTTACTGTATTACAGCAATTAAACACCCGGAAACAATTAAAGACAGTTCACCTAATCACCTTATGTTGAAGCATAACCTGATCATTTGTCTTCAGCATCTTAACCAAAACAGATCTTATGAGACCAGATACCTTTAGACATTTCTGATGATGATGATGAGAATGACTTTTATTATTATTTACAAATCCTGCCTAAAGCAAACTTGACAATGCTCAGAATATAATGTCCATGTAAAAAGTTTCCTCTGTTCTGCATGACCTTCTTTTCACTTTCATCTCCACCATGTTTGGTGAGACAGTAGAGAAAAGAATCAGAACAGGAGCCATTCTTTTTAGATTTTAGATCTTATCCAGCTTAAATTTATACGCCACATATAAACCCATACTAAGCTTCACATACACCATATACACCACACTGCCTTGCACCCTGCTAGGATATGCTTGGGCTTTTCACTGCCACTATGTTAAACTTTAGACCCTTGTTCATTGAGTGCCCTTTTTGATTTACTCCCAAAAAACAAACTCCTCCTAGAACTACATTAAGATGCTCTCACCCTTTCTACCCTAACTGCCATGCAATTAATTATTTTGAACAAGACGCATGCTAATCACCCTCCCTTGTGCACTGCATGAGAGATGCAACAAATTGCCTGCATCTCGAAAAGATTAGGTCCACATGGGAGGGCAGAGTGGATAAATTTCTCTCTACCTGAGAGCCATTGATTTCTCATTCCTCCTCTCTGAGCCCCAGCAAATTAACCCCTTCACTCTCGAACCAAGTTGTAAAACAGAATGCCGTCATAGAATCAGTAATCTCCCTAAATAAATAATACCATGATAGTAGACTAGACACCTCTAGAGTTTTGTTTTTACACTCAGGTTTAGGTGAAGAGAAATGTGAAGTTTTTGGTGAACAATTAACTCATGCATTACAGACACATACTACTGTATACGGCATACCATACCTCTCTGAGAAAATGCCATTTTGGTATGAGGCAATGTAGTGTTTCCGCTTGTCTACTGGCATCACGTCGATATAACCACCCACATCATTTCTGAATACTCCAGCATGGACCGCTGCTCGGCATATACTGGACTTCTGCAGAAGTATGCAAGAGGATAGGTTATGTATAAAAAAAAAAGTTAATTCGTTCAATTCGATCTCTACATCTGTAGTCAGCCTAAAAAAACTTACATCAGAGTATATTCTGGTACCAATTACTCTGGATATGTGAGGATTTTCTTCTAAACAGTTTCTTGGGCAGTATAACCTAAAAGGTGATAAAAACATGGTTAATGACTTTCACTTTCATAAGGCTAAACTAAACTTATAAATAAAGAAAATACTGATATGAAGGCAGACATAAAACCAGGCTCATACCTTGGACAATGTGTTGCAGGCTTTTGATATGGACACAGCTGTGCAACTGTAGTTTCACATGTGATGGCTTTGACTGCAAGAAATAATTACAGCGAGTGTCAACAAACAGCTTTCTATAATGAGTAATTAAATATAAAAGGTGACACATTTATAATTACAGTGTCACATTATCGTCAGACTAACCTGCTACTCTGGAAACTGTGAAGGAATTAGCACTTTGATATTTTCTGTCAGGATGAAAAACACAACACAGGCGTGAGACTACATTATTTTCACATTCACATTATTTGAGCATACTTTACCAATCTTGCTATCAAATATTACCAGTATAAATCCATGATGATATTGTTTCCAATTCTATCGACTCACCCTACAGACTGGACTCCATTCTTGTTGGATTTGATGAAAAAGTCCTTTCTGCCTTGTCTTGCTACATCCATCCATCCTCCATCATTATCTATGACTCCGGCATGTAGACCGGCTCTGCACACACTGGATTGCTGCAAAAAGAGCCATTTATTTCCAACATGATTTACATTTAAATGTAACATTTGCTGGTGCTACTGTAATCAAGTAGCACTCCACTGTCAAGGACACTTAGATATAACAGCTGGTAGTTGGCATAATATTTACCAATGTAGCAATGTAGCATTATTTGTATTATTCAGCCTGATGATTTATACATAAACTTGTGTACTCACCATTTCATAGTATACTGTCCCAACTACCTTTCCTGTAGCATCCAGGCACCCAGCTGGGCATTCATATCTGTGGATTATTATAAGAAGAATAAGGTGAAATGTACTGTATACAGTGTGTTTTTACAATATTTAATCTCAACTGTACCTATTACATGGTGTTCCTTTACACTGATCTCGAAGCTTAGTGTCACAGGTCACAAGCTGTGCTGAAAAACATAAACATAAAGGCTTTTCAGTGCTCTTGCAGGAACCAACATGCTCGAACTGCCTGATCTGAGTAATTTCTAAAAGCCGGAGTTGAGTGAAATGCATTGAAGACTATTGTTGTGATGCTTTAAGCACCAAAGAGAAAAATTCCTGCAACAAGGTTCAGGGTGGTCAGCAATACTAGAGGAAACGTCTCAGCTTACAAGCACAGGCCCCTTGCACTGCAGAGAGGAAGCCATTTAAAAACCACAGCGAGCCCCTCTCACCCCTCAACCCCTCTCAGCCGGCCAAAAGCAAACACACACACGGGGGATCGTGCTAAAATAGACCTCCCCTCCCTGCTCTAAAGAGTGACTTGCAATATTAAGTACACTTCTGAAACTGTCAAAGTTAATCCGAGAGATGACAGATAAAGGGTACAGAACATCAAGGCAATTTGAGATAATTGCAATTGCAAGAAAAATATTTCCACTCAAGATCTATTTTTTGCACTTGTTATCCATTATTACCTGCTGAATGCTTTGCAGGCAACTATTTGCGAATTCTCTGGTTTTGTCCCAATTTCTTTTAGATCATCTCCTATATTTCTGTACACGTTCCAACCCTAAAACAGGTCCTACACCCCCTATTTTGACATGAAATTAGATCCAGAATAAACAGTTAAATGGCAGCTTACACATCTGCTGTGTGTTGACCACTTCATTCTTCTGCAGGTCCTTTGTGGGGGGCTTTGTGGGGGCTGGAGCAGGGAGATTGGGAGGTTCAGGCTTGGAGGGCCTGGGCCGGGGCTTCTGTGGAGTACGGGGGGCCTCTGGCTCAATGAAGTTGTTTTCTTCCGTTTCCTCTTGTGGAGGGTTTGGGCTGTCATCTTTAAATAAAATCAAAAAACAGGGTGTATTACGCAGATTATACCTTAGGCTTTCTTCCTATGTATTTCTCTATTTTCTCCAAGCATACCTTTGTAGCAGAGGTTGTCCTTGCAGCCTCCTCCATAGCTGGGAGGACAGGCAGAGCATGGGGTCCCATGTTTGTAAGGCGAATGGCCCCACCAGTTCCCCCTGTTTAAGTCATATAACAACCAAGGCTTACTGAGCAACACACTCTTTAGGCAAAATTTGTATGTGTGTTTGTGACCATTTTGAAAAATGACAGGAGAGCAGATTTAAGATTCTTGTTGACTTGCAGCCCACATATCAATCATGCAACTGTGAAAGAACATCACAACAAATGTGCTTACTTTGGTGAATAGTTGCAGACAAGATAGACGGCTTTGGCCCAAATCTGTCCCCACACATTCATGTTGTAACACAAGTTGATGGCACAGCCAATCCGACTGCTTGTGGCCCATACCAGCTGTAAGAGGACAACCAGACAAACAGTGAAAAACTGATTATAAAGTCTTCAATCACAAAAAGGATAAGGTCTCCAAAAATAAAACAAAATAAAATATACCTGTGTATAATGAGTACAAACTGGCCCGGAGCATCTGAATGGGCAATAGGGGTTACACTCTTGAGGGTAAGGGAAGGAGTAGTCTTTCACTTCATCATACCAGGCCTGGACATGGAACGTGGGTGGACGATACCTGGAGAGATGAGTAAGCATACCTAATGATGTCTACATTTCTATTATCCTGTGTCTCTGTTTGTGTAGGAGTTGGCATTATGCATCAAAGCTGTTTTATGCTTACTGCTAGTCCTCTTTCAACAACCCACAGGCATGCACATGATACCCATACAGTAGGTGACCTTTCGGTGCTGGAATACATTTAAATAATTCATTTTACAAGTAAAAACAAATCAGTTCCTGTCCTTATAAATGTAGGCTTTTGGGTATTTCTGTTTGAGTTTTTGATATCCATACAGATATTTATTTGTATTTTTAAGTACCAAAGTCCATTTCAGTATAGTTTCACATCTCCTTTGTCAAGCTTCTCTCATTTGGCTCTTCCCTGGTCGGCTGCACTGTTGTCCGGGTGACGCACATCCAGGCCAACCACCAACAGATTGTGGCAGGCCCCCATGCTGGGGGAAAGGCCAAGGTTGATGACTGTATAGTTGTGACATCACAATCTTACTTACATCTTGACGGCTTGTTAAAGGGCATAGTTTCTGAATAGTATTTTGAGAGTTTTGATATTTTCACAGTATTTACATATAACCTAGACCTGCTTTATAATAAAACATGGTAATCTCAGTTTCTACGTCTATAGACCTTAACATTCAAGACTCATGACCCTAATACAGTCGCATTGTACCTTGATTGTATCCCTTCTTTTAAGTCGCTTTGGATATATGTAATGAGAACATATAATGCATTTTATTGTGCTGAATATGTTTGATGACAGTGCACTGTTTTACTTTACCGGTAAACCAGCTAGGTAGCACTTGTGCTAAACTAAAGCTTGCTAAAATAAGAGTCCAAAGTCCAAAGGGGTTCAGAGGTGATTAAGGGGTCAAGAAATAATAAAAACAACATTCCACTGAACAGGTTTTTATTAATTTCTCAAACTTATCTATAATCTTATAATAATAATGGGACCATTTTTGTGTCAGCTGGTTAAATGAAGCTATTTGACACATTTAGAGGGGAAATCTCTTATTTCTGGAAGTGTTAATAACTCAACTCAACCCAACTACACACAGCTTTTTATATAAATGGTCATAAGCACAAAAAGGCTGACTTGAAAGGCCTTATTCAGCTGTCCAAGACCTTATACAGGGTAATTTTTACCCTCAACCTTTTGATAAAATAAAAGTCTATATACACAGAAACTGTGCGTTCTGAGTTATTGTTTACCTTCCCCAGTGTGCTCCCAGGTTCTGTCCGATCTGTGGCAGCAAACTGGCAGGACCATGTTCCCACAGACAGGTCTCTGCCCACTCCTCTGCTGTACGCTCCAACTCTGTGTCCCACTCCTGCGCAGGAGTGGAGATAGAAAAACAGCATGAAGTATTTTTCTTGATTATGTTGAGTAAGAAATGGAAATAAACCAGTCCACTGCAACATAAAATATTGCTACTAATGGGCAATAAGCTATAGCAGTATCAGATCGTAGAACAGCTAGTGAGTAACTGGAGATATTCACTGCCTTACTGTAGGGTTTGTTCAGCTGTCACTGGTGTGATTTGAAGCTGTATTCAAAACACACACTGAACAAGGATTACTTATCATACGTTATGATAAGTCATAGGGACTAGGAGCTGCTCTGGCTAAGTAACTGCACTAATCTCCAAACTAAATGCAGAAGTATGTTGATGTGTTGCTGCTGCTGCATAAAGAGCTTTAAGACTTTCTTATTGCTGCTCAGCTGACTTTTCCCAGATGGGTTTTCCCGTAGGATTGGGTGTTATTCAAAAAATGCAAAAGCTGTTTTTCCTTAAGTAATACCTTCCATATGTCTCTGGTGAGATGTCTGGGTGCAAGCTTTTGTTTCATTTTACCTCTCTCTGAATTGCCCTCTCAGTTAAGTTTGGCTCTGGTTGGATACTAAGGGATCATATTCCCATTCTGGGGTTTTCTGGGAATGCAAAGAGTGTCCTTCCTCTCTGCTGACCTACATTCTACCATATAAAAAAAAGTTAGAATAACACCAGCTGTAAGTCCTCTGAAGGACACTGTATGTTCCTTTAATTGCACACCTTCACTTTCACCTTCAGTGTGGGATATCTAATGTAACAGGTTTCTATGAGAAAGTCAATTAGTTGTGTGTGTGTGTGTGTGTGTGCATGCATGAATGTGTGACTGTGTGTGTGAGCACGTGCATTAGTATACTAGCGGAGGTGTCAGAGGTTTTCACGTTTCACACGTTGGGCCCTGGAAGTCATAGCTTACGCTCAATGAAATTTCATCCAATAACAGACACTCAAATAACTCCCCCGCTTCCACCACCTTCCTCCTCCATCGTCCGTCACCCACTTTCAGTACCACCAGAAACAGCTGCTGTTCTTTGCATTATACCCGACACACACACCTACCTAACAACAGGATGTCTGGCAGCGCTGCAAATTAACTCTTAACTCTGAACAGTTTCTGGGAAGCTTGTTGGCTATTGAGTGGACATATTTGTTTAAATCAACAGCGCTAAGGTTATATTAGTAGACTCTGCTGTGAATGCACAGTGTGTTGTGTCAGATTTCAACACAAAGCCGCGTAGAAATGTTATATAAATGGTATGTAGAAAAATAAACAGTTGGAGGTGCGGCAAATATGTTTCATTCATCTCTACACCTGCAAAGAGGGAGCGTATCAGTGTTACAGCAACCTCATCTGTAGTTCCCTGGTGGTCTGTCTTGCACAATAAGGCCAAATGATGACTGACAGAGTCAGGGCTAAAACAGGAATGAGGATTTGTTTACCTGAAACTCTATCTCTGCTCAGAAATTACCCCTGTCGGCACTGAGCTGCAAATAAACGTCAGTATTGTCATATCTGTTTTGTAATCCCTGGTTATCTCTTTTTTTATAGTCTAATAGCTCACAATGAAGAGAAACAGTGGAAAGATTTAAGCCTCAGAAGTGGAAGAATGCAGAAGGAAGTCGTTCAGCTTTAAACTTGATTTCCATCTACGTCATTCGCTCCTTTGATTTTCTCAACAAAGTGACCTCCTTGCAAAAAAAAATATAACCAATGTGTACACTGATAAGACTAAAACACATTGCATTGAGTTGTGGTAACAATCTGCAAACCACAGCACGTAGGACATTCTGTACTTGAGCGGGGTCAACACAAAGTTTTTGACAATTTATGAATGGCTATGGGTCGGAAAACATTTAGCTGTGGCCACAACTATAAAAGGTTTCAAGCCAAAAATGACCAAAACTCTGGCTACGGTGTCTTGTAGGGGAATGTGGTTGATTATGGTTTCTATCACAAAGTCATGATTTATGATGTTCGTGAAGCATGTCTTATATAATAATAAATAGAAGCAGCACCCTTCCAGCTGAGGAACTCAAACTTGCAGAGACAGCAGGCTCTGAAAGTGTCGACCAAGACACATATTTTTCAGCTGTTGAATCTGGTACAGAGTGCAGCCAGCTTGTCAAGCTGCTATTGTTTGCACAGTTATCCCAGCAGGGGAGACTTGTAACCAAGACCCCCCCATACACACACACACACCATCCACCACCCACCCTAGCCACACTTCTGCTGGGGCCCGTAAAGAAATACACCTCCCCTGCTAAAGTCTTTCAGCACCATGCACACGGCATTGTGTATTTCGCTTAACACTTCATTTGCGGCCTGATTTGTTTTTGTTTTTTTTCTTTCTTCCTTGGTCATCTGGTTGCATTCCAAAGGGTTCTTCCTTTGCAAGTTTGGTGTTCATAAACAATGGTGCATGCAGAGACGTACTAAAAAAAAAAAAAAAAAGCAGGAGAAAAATATAAGACTTGGAGAAAGTGAACTTAGTTCTAGTTAAATAAAAAAAAACCTGACAGAGAACAGAGGAGAAGATGTGCTGGGATGCTGATTTAATAAACTTAAAGGTAGGAAAAGTGATCAGAAGTTTAAAAAAAAGTCAAGTGAGTATGTGCTATTTGTTTCAACCAGTTTATGTATGGCTGAGAAAAACACTACTATAATTTCCCACAGCGATGTAAAGGTTCATACAGCCCATATTAACTCACATTAGAGGTCCTGAGGCTGACCATTGTCTGAATTTTGTCAACCAGAGAATACCATGATCTATATCATGATCTATTATAACTGGAATGTAGTTTGACCAGAACAGCACAAGCATTATTATTGTAGGCTTGAATCGACCAGGAAGCAGTCTGCCTCAATGCACATTACGAGTGAACTAGACAGCTAAATGATAAGGTCAGCCTGATATTTTGATATGGTCTAATCAGGGCTTTACAATATCTTGGAAATTATAATAATATCGATATTGTTAATGATGAACAATTCCTCCAGAGAACAACTGCACAAAAGCAGCACAGAAGCATCAACAGTCCAAAGAGGCTGCAGCTGGATGTCTCTCGAGTGCCACAGAGTTTTTAGAGAAAGCTGGTGAGACATTTTTTTAGGGAACTCCTAAACCTAAAAGACACTGTAATATTCAGATTTGATCCACGGCACACAGGGGTGTGTCTTTGGCACACATTAGAACCAGAGGATGTATTTCAGGAGTGAGGGTAAGACAAGGACAAGGGAGAAAGAAAGTAGGAAAGTGTCAAGCCTCAGGCTGAGGGGACTTTACAGATAACTGTAGCATCTTTAGAATTTGCTCATTTTGGTCTGCAGCTCCTCAAAAGTTTTAGAACCACGTTCCCTGGAGTATTTGTGGAAGATGCTATTGTGAGCTTTTTACATTTTTAGGTGCATTTGGAGCACGAGGCTATGTTTACATTCTTGGCATAACAACAAGCAGGTTCAGTGTGGGCACTGCACTCCCACAAGGGTACACCTTGTTGCCGCTCCAGTTTGTGATATTTGTGGACAGGATAGAGCCTGTGCAGGTGAGGCCCAGAGAGTCTCCTGTTTTGTGATATTAGGGTTGGCATCTCTGCTATTTTGGGATAATGTTCTTTTGGCTTCACTGGAGCATGACCTTGACTGAAACACTCTTAGGAGCTAGGGTAAGGGATTTTGGAGGAGCAGTGTATTTTTCATGCTATCAGCTACTGCTACTTTACATCTAGAGAAGACAGTGGACTTCCCTTTCCATTGAAGGGATGTTTTCTGGGTGTAACCAGCTAACCAGTCGTGGAGGAAAACCCCAGGACACACTGGAGAGATTCAGTCTCCCAGAAGGCCTGTGAGCTCTGAGGCAATCGCCAGGAGAAGCTGCAGGAAGCTCTAATTAATTAATGTTGTGCCACTAGAATCTGATAATGACTTTTTTTAATTGATGTATTTGTCAATTTTATTCATCTAAACCAGTATTTTCTAATGCTTCTCCACATTACTATAATCAAACATCTCGGCTGAAGTTAATCCAGGGCAAGTTTATTAGTCTAGACATTAATTATTGTTAATGTTAATTCTGATTGAACAGCCACATAATTCAGCAATAAATTAAAGCGGCCAATGCTTGCAAGCACAACTCAAACAGAAAACCGGTCAATACAGCTTTATCTTGAACCGCTAACATTCACTACCACCTCAGACCTGAGTGCAGCCCAGCAAAGCCAAGTTAAACAGCAAGGCAGGTGGGGGCCCTTTTTCTCCCATGATGCCATCTGTTTGTCTTGCAGCGCTTCAAACACTGACACTTCTCTGTTTATACCTGTGGGTCAACATTTGAGTGAGAGGCAGAACCGCTGTCGCCCTACTGAAGGTGCATTGAAGCTTTGTGGATCGCTACAGAGTGTGAATGCTTATCCGGGGAATTTTTTGGGCCTCTGTGTTGGATAATGACAGAATGGGAACGGAGCCACAGGGATAAGGGAAGGGAAGGCAGAGAGAGAGAGAGAGAGACAGAGAGAGGGAGAGAGAGAGAGGGCAAGAAAAGGAAACAGTTGAAGGGGGAGGAAAGAGGGGGGATTTGAATTGATGTTATCTCTGAGTCTCTGTGATGATTGCCACATAGGGTCAGTCGGTTTATGATTTAATACAATAGCAGACAATAACAGAGCTGATGGGCGAATAGCTATGTATGTGTGCAAGGCTATTTGTGTGCATTTGCATGCATGAGTGTGCAGGGAGGGAGCGCAGGGGAGCATGTCCATGAGGTCTTCCAGTACATTGACTGCTGTGAGGTTTCTGAAAGGTGACAGCAGTTCAACACAGACAGCGGGAAAATCAGGACAATATGGAGCACCTTTCAAAATAAAGCGCAGAAAATCGTTCAAAATCCACTTAACGTGTGGCCTGAAAAATGTCCTGCTTGAAAGACACTGACATCTACAGAACTGTAAACTAGAATCCAGCACGTATCTTTACAAGTCATCGTCTTTTAACTTATGCCCCTTCTAAATGTTTTCATTTCCTCCCACCTCACTCTTTTTCAACCTCTTCACCTCCTTTTCAATTATGTTGACTCCTCTTTTGCTATTTTCCGGCCCTCCATCTGCCTCTCATCGCCTCTCCTTTTCGATGCGCAAACCTCCCTTCCCGTCATTTTCACGCCTCTATTTTTATTTACCCGCTGTATTCCTTGCTAACTTTCGCTCTTCTTCCTCTCACCTCACGTCCTCTTGTTGCATGCCTCTCTATATTTCACCCCTGGGTGCCCCTGGAGCTAAAAAAAAAAAAAAAACAGCCAACTGTAACAGGAGACAGTAGAAAGGAGCTGTGCGCTGCTGGCTCAGCATTTCTCCACTAGAGTGTGCCTCAACCAGAAGCCTGCCAGGCAGAGTGGTGCTTTCACACACGTACATACACACACACACACACACACACACAAAAGGGGTCCTGAAGTCCAACCTCTCAATTATACAATTACACAGTCCAGCAATTGCCCCCAGCAGGAACTGTTTATTTGCCTTTACCAAGAATAATACTGCCTTTTGTTCTGTAGCTCCTTAAGTGGAGATGAAAGGATGATAAAACATCATTACCTTCTGCACACTGTATTGATTTTTAACCTCCTTAGTGCTGTTGGTAGCAATGCTCTATGGCGGACAAGCGGTGCCTACACATGTAGTGTATTTGGAAAAGTTCCAGATCTGTGGAGTGCAGACTTTCAGAAGGTGTGGTGCGCCTGTGTGTGTATGCGTGTGTTTAGTGGGGGGTAGACAGCTGGTAAAACAAGGCCTGGTGCCGTGCTCTGATTCTAATTGCGCTGTGAAAAGTGATCTGGCGCTGTACACACACGTGATGGCCAAAGGATAAAGTCAAACAAATCTCTTAGCACAAGAAAGAAAAAAAAACAACAACTCAGTAGTAATGTGATCATTGGCAGGTTGGTGGAATTCTTCTCTTCTGGTAAAACAATCAAAGTCACATGGGTACAGATTGCATGTGTGTGCATGGGGGGGGCTCAAGTGTGAAGGTGCTTAAATGCTGGCATGCTGCTCGTATGTGAGCCAAGTGGGACAAGTGCCAGCCGGTCTAGTGACTGGGTCATTTCACTAAGCTATATGGTCCAAAAGTGTACGGTCCATAAGTGTCTGTAAGACTCTTATAGAGTTCAGAATGGGGTCAAAGCATTTTAACAAATATAAAGTGTGTGTGCATTTCTTCTGGGAATCCTCCATCCACCTACCATGTACTCCATGTTGGAAGCAGGAGGGTAAACCTGGCCTCGGAGCTTGTTGTGAAGGTCCAGGATGAGCTGAGCGTCACTGTCGGTAATGGCCCTCTTCCCCCTATGCTTGGCCTCCCACCAGTCCCCCTCCTCATCCAGATACTTGTCCAGAATCTGCTCCCAGCCTGTGGAGTTAGGAAGCATCACCATAGAGGTGGCCGTCTGGAGGAGCATGAGCAGGGACACGCCCCTCAGCCAGCGCAGAACGTGCCTCATCCTGTTAGGTGCTGCAGATAGTGATGGCGGTGATCCTCTAAGACTCGAGACAGGACGGATAGGAGTGGAAACGTGTGTGTGTGTGTGTGGGCCAGCACAGAGAGACACTCTCTTCTCCGTCTACAGTGTAAGCTGGCAGAGGAGCCGAGAGCAGAGAGCAAAACAGGATTATTGGAAGGATTGGAATTGGTGTTCTGTATCAAATTTGCTGAATATCTTGAGTCAATATTGAACTTGGTTAGCAGAGTGTATTGGCTTGCAGACACTTGGTCTGGTGCGGTGCCACTGGGAAACCTCATGAGGTTCACTAGGGGTACACTGGCAGACTGGGGATGACTAGTGAATGTGTGGATTAAAGAAATCACTGCTAGCGGTGAACTTCCTTGAAGATTTTACAACTTTTCTCCTGAATAAATAATAATAAAAAAAACAGACAGCTTGGGAGCAATTCAAAATACATACTGCATTTCAAATCACATTAAGCAGCGCAGCTGTAATAAATATGCACAGAATTATGCATAATGTAGCTAATGCATTCACAATTCTGTATGTATACACTCTGAGATGAACTTTTTCTTGGTATGCATGCTGCAATGCTGACAGAGGCTGATTAAACGTGCCAATAGCTAATGGAAAATATGAAGAGTAATGGATTTTGAAACAGAAATGGAGTGGTGTGATTTAATGTAGACTTTAGATATCATTTACCTTAAATGAATTGGAACGCAGCCCGCTCCTTGAGCTCCTGACAGAGATCTGGCTGTGAGAAAACTTCAGCAGCAAGTTAGAAGACAAAAAAAAAAAAAAAAAAAAAAAAAAATCCAAAAATCAAAGTAAGTTGCAGAGCTCAGGTGGAGGAACGAGGATGACATATGCCATAAATCAGAGAGTTTTTGATGCGGTGGCTTCACTCCGTTCAGGGGGAAAAATGGAAGAGTCGCTCTTTCTTCTTTCGGGATACTTGCGCCAAAGCCGCTAAAGCATCACTTATCCACATTTTATCCTCAGCTTGGCTGCGCCTCGGGAGTGCCGCCCCTGACCACGCCTCTCTCAAAGGTTGGAAACGGCCCCCTCCGTTCATGCCAAGACCTCTGTGCAAGTCGTGCGTGTATACAGTAGCTTATAATACAAGTAGACTTTCTCCAGCGTTGTGCTCAGCAAGTTAAAAAAAGTCATAGAAAGTCACAGCAAAAACATTTTCTTTAACATTCATATTTTTACTGTGTTGAACTGTAAGTTAACAGTGACATAATTGCATTTATTTATTTATTATGGTGATAGATCATCATGCCCCCATCATCTTCCCCTCTGCTTATTTTCCTATGATGTTTGTATCTTATGTAGGATTTCTGTTATTTCATCCTCAGAACAGTATCATGCACTTAAAAACTGTCTGTCTCCTTCTTACCTGATAACTAAATGTATTGAAAAAAAACCCATTCATTTAAACCAGATCTGCCTCATATGAGAGGCCTGCAGCAAAAGTGGCCCCATTCTCTCGAGTCTAACTGTTCACAGGTGACTCCTTTGGGGGATTAAAACACAAACCAACTCTCTGTTAATTCCAAACCCCGAACTTGTCGTCACTGTTTCCCCTCCTGCTGTAACACAGAGCAAATTCCATAATGGAAACAGGCAGGTTTTGTCTTTTGTCATCTGGTCATTTTCACTGGTAGCTGTGGCACATGTGGAAACAGTAGCTAATCACCAGGTCTCTATGTGGTTGCCCCCTATACAGACTTATTTTTCCACAGGGGGAGACACAACCCTCTTGTATTTCACCTGACAAACATAATAAACCAAACTTTGGCCAAGTGGGCCATGTGCCAGTAGTGATTTTGCTCTGTCTTTTTCAGTTAATCCCCTTGTTTCCATGACTCCCTGATGTTTTTTTCTTATTTTTTTGGCACTTAGCTGTCAGGTGAGTCAGGGACTGAATGGACAGTTATGACTCTCAATCGTTGTAAGATTCATAATCTGTCAGGTTTCAGATTCAGCATGGTCACTGGAAGCTGGGAAAGACATGATTGGTTCAGTAAAAGTACACAATACAGAATATCTCTGCATTCAAAATCCTACCAAAGTAAAAGTAAAGGGAGATTATCAGTAGAAGCACTTATTCTGCAGGAAAATGTCACCTGTGGTTGGTAATACTTATGCATCAAATATAGATTCTGCTATTCTCTAATCTTTGCCTTTAAATAGTGGATTATTTGACAAGTTTGGGCCTCAACAATAGACCTTATGTAAATAAAACATCCTGAGAAGTATGGAGGGGAAATGTCTCATGGGATTACTTTAACGATGTTTGTATTGAATCTTATAATCGCATCAGATGCTATAGTTTCGACCACCTCTTTAGGTCACTGTGTCGGTCAGTCCATAAAATTTACTCAGCCTTTGGCGGCCAAACTTTTCATCCAAGGAGGCTGAAATTTAGCATGGAGGTTTTGGGTGTTTTATGTATTTGTGTTAATGCTGTAGTAACATGTAGTAACCGACTGCCACTGTACATTTGCCGTTCAAGACTGGCTGCCTGACTGCATCACAAAATGGTCACCTTTGCCAGACTACATCTCCCAGAAGGCCTCATCACTCACACAGGTGTAGGTGCTGAAGCCATCTGATTGGAGGAGTACTGGGAAGCTCCCATGGAGACCACCACCAAGGAAGAACAAAGAAAGTAGGAAGACATAGAGCACATGGGTGGGATGAACTGGGAAAACTTGAAGACTGACTGACTACGTTCAGGTAATTCTGTTTCAAGTTTAAACCTTTCTCCTCCAGGATGTTGTGTTTGACTTTTGATTGGACAAATTACCTGGGTTTACCTGCTTCCTGGAGAACGAACCATCATCTTCTATCTTTGCCTGATTTTTTTTCAGTTACATAGCACTGCACCCTTCTAACCTGCCCTGGTGACATCTCATGACATTACAAGACCACGGTTAAAATGAGGACATGGCAATGGCAGTGTATCACCCTGTAGCAAATACAATTTTCTGCTTTGAAGTTGTGTGCATCTGTGTCGACACTAGGAGTAAGTGGTCACAGCTACTGCAGAACTAAAAAAATAAGCACTTAGATTGATGCAGTAGAGTAAAAACTCCAATATTATCCACTGAAATGTAGTGAAGTCAAGAGATAAAGTAACAGAAACGAGAATGTAAAGTACCGCAGAATTGTACTGCAGTAGAACACCTGAGTGAATGTACTTACAGTCCACCACTGGACTTTGTTAAGATGCACCAGATCTATTAAACCCCAAAGATGTAAAAAAAAAAAAAACTCTACAGGGTGCCCCTGTTGTCTAACCTACTTCTGTATATGTACAGAATGTGATACAAGAGCTCTCACACTGGGGACCCACCGCATTCTGAACTTCCATAAACCCAGAGTTTACGGTCTGTTCCCTGGGTCAGTAGCAGGGGCCTCGGCCACAGCTCCAGCAGCAGCCTTCTCTCTGTGGTCAGACCCGGCAGGCTCCCCCTCTCTTACACCGCAGCTGAAATAGCAACGCTCTCGCTTTGCCCACAACTCCCAGGAGGGAAGTGCCGCCAGAAACACTCATTCATCTGCTATAGAATTAATGTTGCTCTACATTTAGGTGTGTGTGACAGGGAGGAAGAGAAATGCGTATGTGTGTCTGTGCTAGAGAGTGAGAGGTGAGGCAGCGAAGGAGTGACAGGGTGTGTGTGTGTGTGTGTGTGTGTTGGTACGCATGCCTTTTATAACATAAATATGAGTCAATACATAAAACATGCAATCATTTTAAACACTCAAAATATGTTTTATGGGGTTGGGCTACAAAGTGACTGATGTTACATTAAGGCTATGGCTGAAATATACAGACTGACTGTAAGAGCATGTCTCTGACCCTGACTATGAAAATGAAATTGTGTGGATAAAGGAAATATTTACCAACTGCTGAGGGATTTATAAGATTTACATTGTGGTAATTTAGGTCAAGCCATCTGTAACAGACGAGACATTCTCTGATTAATGTTTATGACAATGCCTGCCAGTAAATATACACTATTTTCGCCTGCGGTAGAGCAATATAAATGATTTCATGCTTGGGCTTCTTGTGGTAGCAGCTCTATCATCCCCGTCTTTTTTATTGCACTGCTTCCTGCTGTGCTGTCTGTCTCAATATTTCACATCTTTCCTTTCTTTCACATCAGACGTCCTCTCTACCTGTGTGTTTCTGTCTGGCGTGTGCGCACACACACTCTCTCTCACACGCACACACACACAAACATTCACTTTCCATTCCTCTGCTTTTTTCTCCCTCTCTCTGTTTTTCCCTCTTTCTATCTCACCCACACAGTCATTGTTAAACCACGGGTCCAGATGCTCCATTCGGTACCACCTCCATTCAGCATGTGGTCTTGCGAGAAATCCCATGAACCCAGCAGAATGCATCAGCCGTGCCAGACCCCACATCCACACAACAGTAGCCTCTGGACACAACAGAAAGCCACACAAACACTCTCGAAGAACACTTTTTGTTGGCCCGTGTTATCTGGCACATTGCTCCCTAATGGTTCTGGTTGAGCTGAATTGAGGTCAGAGCGTTGGAACGGCGTCGGGGTGAGAATGGGAGTAAAGAGCATCAAGGTCATTTGGCAGACGTTCTACATCATTGCTTTTGTGACATTATCAGCAGTGTTCAGCAGAAGGCTGCCTCAGATATCCACTTCAGGTCAGTTTGGCTTAGTTTGTCTGCCTCTACCCCCTTGTGGCGATGGGATGCCAATGCATCAGTAAGCACTGAACACAGTGTTGAACACAGGTGTCACTGCAGAGGTTTGCACACAATTTAATAAATGTATTGTTGGCTTTGATTAAACAGTGTTATCTCCCCGTGCTTGTCCTTTACAACTTGTAACATTCACACAGAGCATCATTAAGTAGAATAACTGTATTTTCTGTGTCTCTCCTTTTCACTACATTCTCATGCACAGCATGTTGTCTTAATGTTTAAATCACATAGCCAAGCTTCACAGTGATGCAAGTATTTGGAATTTTGTTTATGTAAAAGTACAAATTAAACAATCTAAAAATACTCCTATAAATGCTACTACAAGTAAAAGTCTTGAAATAATTATACACAACTGAAAGTACACAAGTTTTCAGCAAAATATGCTTAAAGTATGAAAAGTAAAGGTACTCGATATGTGGAAAATGGCCCTCATGAGAGTTTATATATTTCATATATTGGTATTACTGATGCATTAATGTGTAAGTAGTATTGTACTGTACTTACTTTCTCTTTCATTCAACCTACTGTATTATCCTCCTCACAGAACATTTACCTGCTAGCCTTTCTTAGCATGTATAGTATATAATATAGCATGTGTGTTTGTCACAGCTTGGAAAAAAACTCGATATCTAGTTAATATACTTTATTCTTTATTTGTGATCTGTAAAATATCAGTAATTCATCATCAGCAACTTCTATCCAACAGTGAATAAGTTTGAAAAGCACGTGGCATGTGACAGCTATCCACCAGGTGTCAGTGTTTGACTTATAAACAAAGTGCATCTCTCAAGAGATCAGGTTGGAAAAGAAAAGAAAAGAAAAAACATAAAACTAGTTCATGATGACAAACTAAAATACTTCAGCTTACCCACTTTTGCACCACAAAGGCAACTTTTGGCATTTCTTTGCTGAGGCAATCATCCGTCTCCTAGTCTGTTACAGTAAGATCTCGACCAAGCAGAAAGACTCAAATCTTGGTAAACTGATCATGTGGAGGCACTGAGAGCTGGGGAATTGTGGGTACCCAAATTCCCTTTGTTTTATGTCAAATTTTATGAAGCCTCCAATTAAGTAATTCTACCAGAAACTCCTATTACGCTGTTTCAGAGTGTGTTTTGCTTCTCTGTCCTGAATGTTTCATGGATTGCTGCTTGTGGTACAGACCAGTTGAAACCAAGAAATTTCACAACGAATGCCAAGTGTAGTTCAGTGTAATGTCATTGAATATCATCTTCTGGAGAGAATGCAATTACCATGCATTTTCTTGGATTTGATACGTGGGTTGGTTTGCCACATAGGATATCAAAACACTTTCTCTTTGACTGAGTCATAAATATGAAAATGAACTTTGCAAGAGTTGCTTTTATGAGTTGGGGTAATAAAAGAGACATTCGTCAAACTTCTTGTGTTTTGTACAGACCATCCCGTTAGAAGGAATTGCATAATGCTACAATATGTTGAAATATGTTGAAATTAACTATAAGCCAGTATAATAATCAAAGCCTCTGTGACTACAGGTATAAAAGAAAGTTTAGAGCATAGGAGGAATGCCCATCAGATTATGCTGCACTTTCCCAGCGCTGTGCTTTGAGAGGACATTGATTTTGGCCCGTGTCTTGCAGCTTCAGGATGTCGCTCGTCTGAAGTCCCTGCTAGGCCCCGCAGTGGCTTCGTCCAAGACAAAGACTACAGTAGGATATGTAGGGCAAACACAGAACACGGCCCACCTTTGCCTCAGTTTATGTTCTCTGACTGAACCAGAAGGGTCAAGTCTAGTCTGTCTCGGGGCTGGACATACTGTAGATTTATTCTAATAGCCATTGCGGTGGAGAACAACACTGCCGGGGTCTGACAGACAACATGTGATTACTTTTAATGTCACATATGAGGTGAATATAGACTATACAGTTTTATGACATAACACCAGCTTATGTTTTTCGTCATAAAATGGAATATCTATACTGAGGTATGCCAGATATGCTTTATTTATATTTGACTAGACCATGTAAGGAGCTTACTTTGCCAAGGAAAAGTCACTAGACGAGAAAAGTGACCATAACATAAGCCATTCAGCTCAAACCGAAATGGTGTCTTATTTCATGTATGAATCATAAGTACAGCTTGCTTGTATTGCTAGCGTAGGGAGTACAGGTAAATTCAGCCATGAACAACGTGGAGAAATGAAACATTTCCCCACGTTATGGTGGCACTATCCTAAATAAATAGACCAAAATAGACAAGTGAGACACCGCAAATGATTTGTGTACCTGGAAAAGCTTTATTTTTTACTCCTTGTTTGAAGTAAGGGCATCCAACTCAAAAGAAGGAGTGCAAAACCGTGCCCTGCAGTTAACTCCGTTGCCCTGAGAGATTTATGGTAGTGAAAGGGTTTTAACATGTACATGCCAACATTTGAGGAGATCCCAAAACATGCTTCAAGTAGATGACATCAGTCTCTGGGAAACACATGTCAACATACTCTCCCATGACCTATGCACATGTCAGAGATATGAATACAGCTAGTTTGCCTTAGTTTAAAAGTTGTATTGCTAATATCTGTGGATGTTTTCTATGAAATCCGTGAAAATGTGGCCATAGTAAAGATCCTTATATATAAACATAATATTACATCCAATTTTAAATGAGCATCCCCCTTTTTTCCACTTTTAGGCATATCTCCAATAAATCTGGAAGTCATTTGTTGCGTTACACAGTACTACCTAAAACACAAAACAAAAAAACTCAACTCAAGTTCCTCTTACTGGCTTGTTCTGGACCTTTTGACAGTGTCGCCCAGTCTTCATCAGTAGACAGGATTTGATCTCTTGTCACAGCAGTTTGGGCACATGTGATATTGTGTGATATGGCTTATAGAGCCAATGAATGGACTTTGAGTTGGGATTGTATTATCAACTGCCGTTTCTAAGATCCAGAATGAATGGTGGAGATCAACTTTAAGTCTACAAATTCACAGAATAATGACTGAGTTTCAATATCAAAAGTTAGCAGAAATGGGAAACCGAGTGTGTCACATGGTCAAAAGCAGCAGAAGAAACGGACCTTGAGTTGAGATCACTTTGTCAAGATAATTTGTTCAGTAATGATGATGGTATTCATTCAAACCTTCAGCATCCAAACAGCCCAACTGCTGAGGAAGAGATATTTGGCAATGACGGGACTCCGTCTCATTTTAAAATTCTCCTGCCTCGAAACAGGTAGTAAAAACCCTGCTGGATGCTGGGACACTCTGCAGGCCCATCTACAGTCACTATTTGTGCTTGGATAACGAGGTGAATAATGATATCATCCAGAATCTGATTTTTCGGTACTGTTTTTCTACATTGAGCAGGGCAGCGAGGATTTTGAGGAGGTTTGAGGACAGAGCGAGGTTTGGAGCCGGGCACAGGCTGCATTTCCGATGGTTGAACTGCAAGGGGAGCAAAATAAACACAGTTGTTGTGCTTCCAGCAGAGACAGAAGAAAAAGGGAAAAAAAATACAATGGATTAGAAGGAATCCTCTCCCAATATCCCCCTCGAGGCACAGAGAAGCCAAGTTTTCAACCATTCAGTGCTTGAAGTCAGGGAGGGCAGAGAGGTTGTGGAGTACAGAGACGATAAAGGAAGGAGAAGAGCGGAGAGGAGATTTTCTGCAGCTGCACAACAACAAACACCAGCAAATCAACCAGCTCTCTTCACAAAAGATCTGTCTCCCTTTTACGGTATTGTACTCACTCAAACGTTTTCTCATACTTCTCCCTATTATTGGAGTTGGATGGCTGCTTGCACATCTTGGAACCTCAGCCTCACACTCTCCCTGTTAATAATGTATCACCCTGCCGTGGTCCCTATGAAGTCTCCATCTTCTTTCCAAATAAACGTTTCAACACCTTCACACTTGAGGGTGATGAAGCAGTTTTAGCAATAACAATTTATCTGACAGGTCAGTAATTCACGTGTGTTATTAGGAAAAGTGGTGCACCTTCGGATGAGTTTATAGATGCGTCATCATGGCCTCACTCGGTGTTGGCACTGGCTGATAGCATAAGCCAGTTGAACAGATTTATTGCTGCAACAACTGGAGACTGAAAATCCTTGTTTCTTCTTTCTGCCTTTCTGATTGTGTTTTTATCTCCTCTCATATTGGGCTTCAACTGAGCTCCAAAGATTTTATCCTTCTTGCTTAACTCCCCTCGGTTGGATGAAGAATTCATGAACTAAAGCACAACAGAGTACCATCAGACCAAGCATAATAAAGACAAACAAGCAAAGACAAAACAGAGGTATCAGTTTAAATGAAAGTTCTGAAAGTAAATGCATGGATGATAGATAGCTGAAAGTGAAAGACCTGGAAAGAATTAGTGGCCAGTTAGTGTATTTCTGATTGCAGTCAAAGTAAATCGTGTATAAACAGTGGAAATTGTGAGTTAGAGGATAAGTGAATAAGTTTAAAGGTGAAGACCTGAGACCTGGATGGGTTTGAGATGACACAGCCCCGAAAGGAGTTGAAATGTCAGTTGAAGATGGAGATGTATGCAGTTGAAATGTCAGCTGATGTGTAAGTGGTGGAAGCAGTTCAACTGTCAGCTAAAGAGTGAGAGAATAAAGCGGCTGAAATGTCAGTTACAGAGTAAGAGATGAAATCAGTCAAAATGACAGTTGACCTGTATGTGGTAAAATAAGTTACAGCAAAACTTTAGTTGCGGTGTAATGTCTAAAGTAGTTGTACTGTCAATAAAAGAATTTAAAAAGTGTGGTGTTTATCTAAAAGTATGTTGAAAGGTGAAATAAAGACGGAGCCGACATGTCAGCTGACATCTGAGTGATAAAAACAGTTGTAATTTGAAGATTAAGACATGAAAGCAGATGTGAGGTGAGTGTAAGTGCTAAAAAATAGTAATATTTTAGTTGATTGTATATGAACAGTTTAATTTGTTTGTTTTAGTAAAGTGTAACATCTGGATGCAGTTGAAGTGTCAGTTAAAGAATAAAAATGGGTTAAGGTGATGGGTAAAAGCAGTTGAAGTGTCACAAGATTCAACATTGTGAAGTTTGAATGATGTTCAGAAGAGGCGTCCAAGAATAATAATAAAACATACAAGAACATCAGTGTAATATGAATTGTAAGGACAGTAATAATTGAGTTATGGTGCAGTATTATTCCTTTCCAATTTATACTCCATTTGTTTTTTGTTCTTAAGTCTGAGTCGTCTCAGACTGCTTTTATCCTAACCCAAATACAAATCCTTAACCTTTGCTTCAGCCTCTTTGACAAATTGTTAAGCTAGGTAAATGACGGCAGCAGGTTGTCTAACTCATCATCGGCTCTTGCTCTTCATCCCACTGATGTGCCTTTTTAAACATCCACCAATCATCTGTTTGGCTCTGGGTTAGGTATTTGCTCAGACAGAAGCATTTTTTCCCATGCATACTAATGTGTTCCTTGAAAACTCTCTGGCTGGTTCCAGGGACTGTGCTGGTCTGTTAAGGCTGCCTGCGTAGATTAAGCTTCTTAATAAAGTACAGGAAGTGGTTTTAAAATCTCACGCTATGCAAAGTTTAGCATGAAAATATGAGGCGTTATATCCCTACCTGCCAAGCGCAGCACATTGGAGTGTAGCATGGAAAGATGTTTTCCACAGCCCAGTTTACACTTGAACAAACACAGATGTTTACCTAACAAATAAAACATGTTATAATCTCGTTTGTTTGTTTGTTTGATAGCCTGTCAATCCCATACACATATATTTAATGCAGGCTGGCCCAGAACCATATCCTGCAATCCCAGCTGGAGAAAAAAAGCAACATCTGCCCAACACATCAGAGCATTTATGGCTCTCTCCTCCTCTATGTTTGTCTCTACCTCTTACCAACTCTCTCCTACTTTCTCGATCATCTTCTATACAAAATGTTAAACCTGTAGAGCAAGAAAATGTCCTTTTCCATAACCACTCTTTAGATTTAGTCTGTTTGTCTGGTGGTGACACCCATTCCCTCTCTTTTGGCTGCTAGCATTCCACTCTGCTCCCTGTATTTCCCTCTCAGTAAGGTCAACGGTTTCATTGGGCAAACTCAAACAAGAAGGTCCCCTGAAACCCTATCAGTTGTCTGTTCATTTGTGTAGACATGGACAGATGGGGCCAAAGTCAACCATCTCTTATTAGGATTCAGATGTGGCCCCAGCATGTTTTCTCTTCTCCCTCTCAGGCTTTGATACACAGGATGTGGGACTTTACAAGTGGCACTGTTTTAATTGAAAGTGAAAGCTCAGAATCAAAGAGCCAGATTGATACTCGGGGCAGAAACTAATCAATATCAGACATGAGGAAGAGCTCAGACAACACAACACAGACAATGGACAATGATACTGTTTTGCCCTGAGGCAAGACATGTGTTGAATTGTACAAAATAATAATAAAAAAAACAAAAACACAGTCAAAATAGACCATTTTATTGCAAATACAAAACACAACAGGAAAAGCGCAGTTCATTGCATAAATAGCTTGTTGTTTAGGTTGATTTAAATACAGTCAGTGCGGAAAATGTTTTCCCATTTTTAATGCATTATTTCCCACAAAAATTTGAATCAATGGCCAAATTTAATGCATTATTTCCCACAAAAATTTGAATCAATGGCCAAAAATTTGGTGTTTTTCTTGATTTAAGTGTCTCCGTTATGCTGATGATATAGTCTTCTCTGTGTTGAATAATAGTGAGAAACTGTCCCAATTTTTTGATGCCTTTGAGACAATTGCAAAGGCTTGCCAATTTTATGCTAGTGCTACCAATTTTCATTATAAAAGTTGACATGCAAATGAACCATATTTGTTTTTTTTTAATCGTTTGGCTATATTTACAATCCTTTTACAAAACAGTACAAAATTACTATGAATTAAATATTTTTTTTTCCCCATACAAAAATGAATAACTTACAGTATACTTGTTTTAAGATAGTCTAGGTATGATGATTATCTACATGTACAAAAAAATAATAATTTCCTGGTATTTTGGAAATTTACAAACAATTAAGGTGCACTCAAGTGCCTAACTCCAAAAAAACAAACTACATCAGTGATCATAACAAAATATAAACAATGGATTTGTCCAATATATCAATATATTGGTATATAATATACCAATATACTGTGTACAAATGATTATAAAACAGATATGTGGGTCAGAGTTATTGTACGTGCTCTCTTTAGCATAAACATTACAGGAAATATGAAAAATTAAGTCTATGAAATACCTTGAGGTATGAAACATCTGTCGTGAAATCAGTGCAGATTGAAACTGCAAATGCACTGTGTAAATATTAAAACAAACATAGCTTTTAACAACAGAGGCATCATTTATGCTGATATGAGGCCTTCAAATAAAGACATCCCAATCTGTCGTATGTTGGATCTGGTGTAAGTTGCTTTAGTCATATATTTTCAGTTTACAGTAAGTGCACTTTTGTCAACAAACGTTGTTGCAGGACACAAATGAAAATGGCAACAGAGTTGAGTATGAAGTCTCTTCTAGCTAACACAGCTACAAAGCTGACACTGCCAGTGTAGGTTTTACCCTCTGAGGTCAAAAGCTTTGATCTTTACATCACAACATTCCTGTGAAGGCAGAGCACACAACACGAAGGTGTGATGCCCATAGCACCAAAGTGACCAGGTATAAGCAGCTATGATCTTGTTATGTCCTTAATTACCATATTGTCAATGGTAAACGAATATAGTCAGAACAAATGTGTATGCAGCACCACATACAGTATAAACTGTGTTTAAGGACCCTCTCTTACACATAAATTATATTTCATTAATTAAAATAGTAATAGCAATTCTGATACAAATGAAATTAATTTACAGTTTATTTACAAATCATCAACGCTAAATCGTCTGCTGCCTTCAAATGTATGTTTGAGTCTTTAAATAAGCCCATATATACAAAATAGTGTGGTCCATGAATGTTGTGCAAATCCTTACGGGATTAAAATAATGTCTCTGTGGTACTGTAGGTTGTCAGCTTATGTCAAGAGGAAACCTGTGTTTATTTGAACCAGTGCAGGTAGTTTGTCTTGAGAGCAGGGAAGCACATGTTGTTGCTGCAGGAGCCCCCGTAGCTGGGAGGGCAGGCGGAGCAGGGTACGCCTACTTTGTAGGGCGCCTCTCCAATCCAGTTACCCCTGGAAGACAGAAACATATAGAGTGTTAATAGAGTCTGTCTTTGGATCAGTATATCCTTCCAAACATTGGAAACTGCAGTTGACAACTTGATTTCCATTTAGTAGCTGTTCTGAGGAGTTACTCATATCACATGTTGTGCCGTATCATGTGATTTATATATCACCATCCAGATTTGAGATGTTTGAAAAGGCTTGTTTCTGAAAAATGGTGGCCATGTTTTTAATTAACAAGCTAAAATAGGTCATCCACGTCTTGAATCTGTTACTCTTATATATGTCTCAAACCAATGGGATTAAAGAACCAAGGTCACAAGTCAGTCACAAGTCCAAACAGGCTTTGATTTTTGAATTTTTTTTAGAGATCTTTTCTTCTGTTTCGTCGGTCTCCGGAGCTTTGGTAATGCAGTACCGCGTCACAGCCTTGTATCGAGGTTATCTGAATCTCCCAGCAACATGGGTGGCATTTCACAACACGGCACAGAACAGAGTGGTCTGTGTCAGCATTAAGCCTGTCGTCACCCCATCGTCATCAGGTTGCCAAGTTCATTAGAATTAACAGGCTTTTTTACAGCATGTAATTAGCAAACTATACAGTTTACCAAGTGTACTTACTTAGGTGAGTAGTTGCAAACTAAATACGTTGCCCGCTTCCACACGGAACCCCATACGTTCATATTATGGCACGTATGAACAGCACAGCCTACTTTGTTGGATGTTGCCCACACCATCTGCAAAAAAGGCACATCAGCACCCGATTAATGCCACTGTTAGACCACTTCAACAGTGATAGTAATACTGATTGTTCTCTACATACCTGTGTATAATGGGTGCACATGGGTCCATAGCATCTGAGAGGGCATCGAGGATTGCAGTCACGGGGGTATGGAAAAGAGTAATCTTTGACCTCATCGTACCATGGCTTCACCAGCTGAAGAATGGATCGATAGCTGTGAACAGAAGACAGGAAAACACGGAAACATTGAGGGCGCTGACTTGGATGTGAGAAACACCTAAAAATAGTATCTATGGGGCGGAATGTAGGCTAAATGGTTAGAGCTGTTGGTTCACAGCGAGAAGCTCCTGGGTTCAAACCTCAATTCTGGCTCTTTTATGTGTGCGGCAATAACAGTTTTCAATTATTTGTGTGAGTTCTCTCCACATGCTCTGGTTTCCCCCCTCGGTTTTTGAAATCTGTTACGTTGCCACCAAATTTTTCTATATGAATTTGATTTGATTTGTTTCAGGGGTGGTCACTCAGACCACAAAAACTATGAAACAACCCGAGGTGCTGAAATATAATATACACCGCCCTAAAACCACATTCACAGTTGACAAACTGGCCACATTTCAGAGCTTCAGCGTTTGTTTTGTTTCCACAATGGCCAGGTTTATTTGTAAGACATATTTTGCACAGCAAAATGCTGACTTGCCTCTGCAAACTACACACAGATGAACATTGGCCTGGCAGTCAAATGGTTCCAGACTGTGAATGTGAATAAGTGTAGAAAACGTGTACGTAATGTTTTCTGTGCCTAACTCAAGGTTTAAAGGCAGCTTGAATCATTTGGTTGCATCATGAAAATAACCAGACTATAAGAATAAGCTATATTCCCTCAAGTCTCATGTTGTTCCTCAATAAAATCTTAAAGTGTAGGAACACATGAAGGTGCCCTGTTTTTCCAAATGGAAAGTCAAAACCCACTAAAGGGATGCGCCTTTGTCCTCATGGGTCATGGCTGAAAACACAACTTTTGTTTATTTGAAGGGTCACAGGAGCATTCCTCAAGCAGTCACCGGGTCACAGTGCAAAAACTTTTAGGAGAAAGAAGAAGGGGGCTGTAAGGCAACGACCATGACTGCGGAGAGAGAGTCATCCCTGAGAGGAGCAGCAGATGTTGGGGAGGGGGAGGGGAGTCAAAGGTCACTCACCGTCCTGTCCTGACGGAGAGGTTTTGACCCAGGAACCTGAGGAGGTTAGGTGGCCCGTGCTCCCACAGGCACGCATGAGCCCAGTCTTCGGCTGTCTTGGCCAGGGTGTCATCCCACACCTAAAAATACACAGAGACATGGTGGGAACATGGAAACTCATTACATAACTGGATGGGAAATCTACGCACCAGATTCATTCAGCAGTGAGACGTGAGATAAGAGTCGGCGCTTTCTGAGCTCATAGCACTGATACAGGTGTTACCATGGCAGGATGCAAAAGTCATCCATCAAACCGGTTACATAAGCGGACAAAGTTAGTTGCCTTGTAACTCTTTCTTTGAATAGACAGGGGGGTTGGATAGCCTTAAGAATACCAGAATCCAAACTTGTCAACTGTGACACTCCATTAGCTTTTATCAAGGAAACCTTATCCACCTTTGCTTGCACCTTTGTTACCAGTGCAACTAGAAAATGAAGTTGCTGCCAATTTTAAAGGGAAACACTTGAGCTTGGTTGCTGATTTTGCTGCAACTTTTCAAAGTAGTATACTGCTTCTCTCCATTATAAAAACTGATTTGTACTCTGCAGTTGAAAATATAAGCTATACATGAGATTAAAAGTCTGACGCAGGCATGTTTGGACTCAACCTTTACAGCAATTTCCCATCAGTGACCAAGTGACCACTACAGCTCTGTCCACATTACACTGCCGGCAGGCTACTGGCACCATGCATGACCCCTCTTTCATTGGAAGTGACTACTTTGGTGGTCTAGTGCAGTGAAATTTGCTGAACAGCTGAAGGTGCCGAGAAACATGAAGACATTTGTCACATTATTTCCTTACAAAACTATATCTGTTAGAATCTTGCAAGTCACTTCCAATGACAAATCAATTTACTTGATGCATGCAATTTGGTAACACAGAGCTCTACGAATATCACGCACTGAGTGGAAATACTTGATAAAAATGAATGAAAATGAACACTTACCATGTATTCCATATTGGATGCTGGAGGAAACACCTTCCCTCTTACTTTATTATGGTAATCAAGAATAGCAAGCATGTCATTCTGACTAATATAACGCTTCCTCCTGATTTTAGTCGTGGTGTCTGTTCCGTAGCTGTGCGCTGCGCCAAGATTGGTAAAATTGGACGTGGACACAGCAGGAATGCTCGTTGCCAGTGCACTTGCTCCGCATGATATGCACAGAAGGATTAAGTCTACGGCAAATAACTGAGGTTTCATGTTTGTTTTTTTATGTTTGAAGGAAGACAGAATATCCCGAGTGTTGTTGGACTTATCTGAAAAGAAAGCAAGAAGACAAACTTAAATATTGCCGCGTTGCGCGCATATTACAGTGTATTACAAATCAGACATGCTTTAACCAAGCTTCAAACTTCCCCGTGTCCTACCTTGTCTTGCGCAGCGGTACCGGTGCCTGCTGTTGCCAAGGCTGTATCACTTCTAAAGCCTCAGTAATGGTTTGGAGAGAGGGAGGGCTGCTGCAAAAGTGAGGAGTTTGTGCGCTTTGCAAACTTTGTGACTGCTTCGGGAGAAGTCCGTCTTTGCGGGTTTTTATATATTGCAGTGGACGATGCAGGAAGTGAAGCCTGCCTCGGAGGTAGACGCACAGCCCCTCCTTGACACCTGAAACACTGCATAATTTGGATATGTTTGGTCTCTCCTAAATCAATTCCCGGCAAATCTTCCCCAATTTCATCATGACATCTGCTTTAAGTTTGTGCAGCTGCAGGATCTGGAAATACAACATTTGATGGAACATATTAAATGACTTTAATTACTTTTTGTGGGGGGGTTCATATAAGGAAACAAAAGAATTATGATACAAGTCTTTATCATGGCATCAAGGTCATCTTGCATGATGAAGACTGAAGTTGGTATGATGTATGCAAAATTCAATATTGTGATGTGATTTAGATTTTTTGTTTAATTATTGAATTAACCTGAAGTGTTTAATGGTTCTTAACAATCAAGCTGTCCCATCACATCAGCTCCACATGCAGCTGATTAAATTTTCACCTCCCACGTGCTCCTGATCAGGACATCCACATAAACTCATATCAAAGTGTAAGAGCCGAGTCCATGTGTCCTATCAGTCTTCTTTGTCGTATTCATTATACTATAAAGATTACACTTGTTCGGTGTGTGGATCCAGCTGTGTGGTTTGCTAGAGCAGATGCAGAGCCAAGAGGAGGAAAAAAAAAAAAAACTTCTGCAGGTCATCATTTTCATTGGCAGATGGTGAACAAATTAAAGAAACGTGACGCAGGAACAATTTTCCTCCCCCTTTTTCCTCTCTCTCTCACTCTTTCTCTCCTCCTCTCTTGTTGCCGACAACTGGTGCTTTCCCAAAAAAAATCTTCTTGGAAGTGATGGCCTTTTCAGGTGCTGGAATTGGTGGAAGGGATATATCACTCATGGGCTGTACACAGCAAAGATTTTCTCCTTCATTTCACTCCGTCCATACATTTCAGCTCCTACTCTCCACTCTTGCTCTTCCTCGATATACTGAAGGTTCCACAGGGATGGAAAGTTGTCAGAGGTAGACGATAAATCACGACAGATTAGTTGAATACTTTGACTTCCTAGACCTGATCCAGTGCTCTGCTTAAGGCCAGGACACTAAGCAGAAATGCATTTTTCCTGTTAACTCATGAATGTAACAGGAAAAAACTTTAAATGTTTAAAGATGCCTTAAGCATGATGTGATGTTGGCTTTATTTGTTGACACTTTAGAGGAAAAGCTGGTACACAATGAGGAAAATACAGCATGTTAGCTTATTTTTAAACCCAAATCAGCTATCATCAGCTACCTCTAAGTGAACTCTGAATACTTGCAGTAAAAAGGAGCATTTTATTTTGAAAAAACGTGCTTTTTCTGCAGATATTTTCATGCCATTTCCACAGAGCTACGCCCAAGAAAACCTATATGTTTATCCAACTCATTCAATATATTTTGAGCTATGATGTTATTGTGTTTTCTTTTTTTTTTGGGTCATGACTATGCACCATCACATCTGCTCAGTATTTTGACTCATCCTCTCATCTGGTATCAATAGTCAGGCTACTCCACAGCCAGCACGGGCTGACAGCCAAAGATCCTGATCAACATCAATGCTGCGATTCTATCCTTAAGTTGATAGCCATATTATTGTCCATATCATCAGATTAGCTTGACATACACCTGCTTCACGGCATTTCACGCCATCTTCGTGTTTATTTGGCTGTCTTCTGATCCAAGACTAAACAATCAAGTCAGACGTTTGGTTTTTTATTGTGGAAAAGCTTGAACCAGGACTCAATAGAATACTGTACTTCCACTGTATGTCTCTCCCTCTCTCCCTCACACACAAACAGTTTCTTCACATGCAGTCTCCTCAAGGCCCCAGATGATATTCCCTCAGTCTCAGAGTGCTGGTCCTTGTTTGCGCAGTGAACCCAGTGACTTCTAAAGAGGTCGAAGCATTATTATCATATTAGCACAGGGGTAATTAGGGCATTATTTGGGGCACATGCTGCTCTGAGGGGCCTTGGGTCTGTTTTGGAAAGGCATTCTTTTTCAGACAGAGCATTTATTTACCTACAATATATTGTTCCAAGTTTCCCCAATGCTTCCCCCCTCTCCGGAGGCCTCTCGAAGCCCAGTGTTGATGCCAGTACAGCAGAGAGAATGAGGTGCAGTGGTGAGCAAGAGGGAAAGCAAGAAAGAGGAATTGCCTACAGGCCATAGACAGACTCAACAAGTGTTGCTTTGGTTATCTTTCTAAATGCATCCAGAAAAACACAAAACTCCTTTGCAGAAAGATATTTTCACTCAATAGAATTTGCGTGGTTTTGACTAGTATGGAGTGTCATGTACATTTTTGCAAATAAAGAACCAAAACAAACAATCATCTGTGTTTCATGCAGGTCAAAAGCAAATGGATGTTATTGGACAGTTTCTGACTTGTGTCTGGAGCATAGTGTCCTGACCTCGACAATTCAATAAGTAACAAAATCTCCTAAGGATGGTTCCTCACTCTGTCCATTTTTCCAGCAATCAAAGCACACGCTGTAGACTCCAGCTCAGCTGTGCACTCCACCCAAGGCTATTGTTACTGCACTGGCAGAATCCACCGTGCATGGGAAAGTCACTTAGAGATCGGCAGCATGTGAATGGATGGATGAAAAAGAGGTCTGATATGACTTGAAAGCCCCAAACTTTCAAAAAATCGTTTGAAAGATGAGATGGTAAGTTGTATTCCGGACTGTTGTGATCTGGATGTGTACTTATTCTTTAAATTTAATTTAAAGGGATAGTTCAATATTTTCAATATTTTACACGATTCCAGGAAATCTAACGCACAACCCCCGTAAATCCACAGAAAGATTAAACAAAATGACATATAATGGTTTAATTATTGTAATTAGTAAGCAGCTTTTGGACAAAGTTAGGCTCGTTTTTGCCCTGTTTCCTGTCTCTATGCTAAGCTAAGCTAAGCTAATAAATTTCTAGTGAGACCTTCATATTTTCCTTACAGATATGAAAAGCGCTTTCAACCTTCTCATCTAGCAAATTATATTCCCCAAACTGTTGAAGTATTCTCTTTAATCAGCCTCGCCAAGTAGGCAAGGCAAGGCTGATTAAAGAGATCATATAAATAACAGGAGTTTGACAAAAGAGAGTATTTATTACTACAAAAATATGTTTTATACTGTATTTCGGCTTTTTGTATTGGGGCAGCTTTGGAGTTGGGAAGTTGTGATGTCATGAGTTGGTTTTTGTTGGCAAGGGGGCAAAAAGAAATAGTGACATTTCAAGAGTGGTTTACATTGGTAAGAAGCCCAGTCTCTAACTTCAAGCTGTCCAGGCTGCTTTCTTCCACACACAGCTGTTAAACATTGTATCAGTAGAATATGCAGTTACATAGCAAATACTATATGTTTCACACAGTCTACTAACTGCTAACGGGGTGAAGGCTTGTTGACAGTGAAAAAACCTGCGGGTGAGAACGCTTCAACCCCATGTCCCCGTCAGAAGTTCAGGAGTGGATTATTACTCCTCCCTTGTCCAAGAGTAACAAGCACAGTAAATAAATCAATAAATATCTGGGTCATCTGATCAAAGCGAGCCCTTGCTGCCCTTCAATTTAATTCAAAATGAAATTCCTGCTGTGTTTAGACTGTGTATACACTAAGGTGCTAATATAACAATACTGATAAAGTCACTTTTTTTTCATAGAATCCAGCTAGCTGCCTACAATGCCAGCTGGTACTGTAACTACAGTACTTATTGCTGAAAGATCACCCAATATAACCCAAAGTCACATACTTCTATTTACTGAAGAGCGACCTCCACAAACATGACCACAGAGAGTCTGTTCCAGATTGGATGTTTTTCCCCTGTTGTCTAGATACAAGTCTGGCTGTTGTTTGACCACTCAGTGGAATCTAAGGTGACTTTGTCCCCATCCTCGGTCACAGGAAGGAAACAGATTGTAAAAAACATTAGGGGAACATAAAGAGCAAACAGCAAATGACAATGAGAGCGACTGAGGTCCAGATTCAGCTAAATTAGGAAGAACAATGTCCCCTTCTGTCCTGATGATGTGGATAGTTCCTACAATAAATTGTAAGTAAGAGACATTAGGGGAAATGGAAGAACTATCAAGTCTCTGCACCTTTAGCTTTATGCAAGGGCCTTTAAAGTGCTTCAAACAATCTTGACAAACATTAGCCTATGTCAGCAGAACATACACAATTAAACACCCCTTTTCCCCGAAACACTGTTTAGACTGTGGGAAAAACCTGAGGGATTATAGAGGAGGGACCTTTTCTTCAGAAATAAGTCGCTCAGTTTGTGTATCTATTTTTGACATGTTACATTCCTTTGCCCCGAGATATTCTCACTCATCTATAAGACATTTACAACCATCTTTGATGCTTAGGCCTTGTAAGACTGGACGGAGACGTGGCTGTGGTCGCACACAAACATTTCTCAAGAGGTTCATATGTCAGCTGAGAGAGAGACAGGCAAACATGAAAAATCCAGCAGGGACCTAAAGTTAGAGTTGAAACGTTTTATGATGTATCTTCATGACAGCAGGTAACAAAAAATATCACTTGGGGCTCAGGAGTGAGCTGCCAAAACCAAAACAACCTATACAGAGTTTTCTGAAAAGCTGTATTTATGGTTTGCACATATTGTACAAAGATGCGGAATTTTAAACAAGATAGTCAAGTTTAGCCTTTTCTTACAGCCTTTATGTTTAAAAAAATTATGTCTGACATCTTATAGGAATATTTTTGAGAAATATACTATTCACTTTCTTGCAGGAAGTTACTGCAGATGAGAAGATCAATATGTATACTAGTTACGAAACGACAGCAAGGAGATGGTTAGCTTAGCGAAAAATGAGCAAAACTGGAAACGGGGAAACATTTAATATTTCTTTAAGCTGTCCTGCAGTCTGCTCTACAAAAAGCACAGGCACAAACTTAGCACTCTTGCAACAAGTCAAATCTGTCCACTGAATGCAGATTGGTTGCTGTTTCCTCAGATGAAGGTGGATTTCTTGTGACCTGCCTTGGTCAGTTGGGATCAAAAGGGATGGTTAGATGTATGCTGGCTGACTGGATCAGGCTGTGGCTGGGTAGGCCTGGAGGCAGTCTAGACAGCAGATGAGCAATGAGTTGGGCCCTGGCAGACAAGATATGTGGCTGGGACTCTGGTGGGTAGGGCAGGGCCTTTGGGACTCTAGAAATAATACTTGCACTGGACTATTCTTTAGTTGATACACCCTACCCTTTGTAATTCTAACAGATACTTCTAATTGATTATTTTATATATACACAAATAATATAAATAAATAAAAATTATATATATATATATATATATATATATATATATATATATATAGATAGATATAATATAATATATATATATTATATATTACATTATTACAAAACAAAAAACAGATCATAAACTAGCTATTGCCTTTGCCTTAGTCATTTTATACATTCACATCCCCGTTGTGAAATCAATAGCTAATATAATAATAATAATAATGCCCAGCATTTTTGATTTGACCAAAGTTTTTATCACTCCTCCCATAAAAAGTGGTCATGATCACAAAGTGAAAGCAAAGCTTCAGTCCCGTTCCCTATGTGGGTGGTTTAAGACTTGATCCTTGCTTACTTGGCACCTGGTAAGAGCTTTTGTGTGGCTGGAAAGCACAGGCAACTTGCAGAATTCGCGTCCAGAGTGCAGCGGTGACATCTGGTGAACTGTACCATTCATCGTTAAAGAATATGCAAATTGTTATGTTGGATTATTTTTTATGTCAGCTTTTCTTCCTTGATCCTATTAGAGCCCGTTCAAGCAGCTACCTGCCAGAAAGCCATGCAACAAAGTACAATAACACAAGTGATACCATTGTTACACTCATGGTTGCTCCTTTCATGATCTAAGTAGATACTATTGTTAGAGAAACCTTCATGCTACAGTAGTAAGGTTTAAAAGTGGATTTCTGTGCTATGGATTTGGTATAGTAGATTCAACAAGATGTTACTAAAGCTTAATCTTTAGTGTGTTAAGTATGTCGTAAGTTGATTGGACATGCCAAACCCAGCTGGGACAAATTCCAGTTCCAACATGTTTCAAATTATTGTGCAAAGTGATGGAATTAAATAGTCCTTCCAATATACAGTGGGTGTGACTGTGTGTTAATATTTGCTCAGATAAGTGCCATTAGACCTGAAACACAGTAAAAACCTAAAGGTTTATTCAGATTTTGTTCTCTGTTTCTACCAACCATCAATACTTGTTGTTGTTTGTTCTCTAGATTCTGGCCTCAGGCATGACAGCAATCTGGGAATCAAGCCTCAGAATACAAGCAGAGTTCAGACGGGTGCATCTACTAAAACAGCCTTAATGCTGGCATTACGACTCCTCACTTGTGATTTGCGAGTAATACGATAGCATAAAATAAATTTATGATGTTGCAAATCACAGACTTGTTGAGTGTTTATCTCACTTGAGTTAAGGTTGAACACGTCAAATGAATAATCAGTGATCTGTCATTAGCAAGCTCTTGCCCAGGCCCGTATTTATGATGACATCAATGTTTTGGTTGGATCCGGCTTATCAGAAAAGTCTGAGCTTTCATGCGCACTGTGTTCCATGAAAATGATGGATTTTAAGTTGATATGAAGCAAAGTCTCTGTGGGTTTCTAGGAGTCCCCTTATGGCCTCTTGTTTTCGTTATTCTAACAGTTGGTTTTGTGCAGTTTCTAGGTTTTTCCAAATTCTTCGAACTGCAGTTGAAGGGACTGCTCAAACTGTCTCATACTTTCATTGAATATTTCCCAAGTACTAGGCCAGAATCCACTTGTTGTTTAGGGTCAAGCCTGGAGACATGGTTGCCATAATCTTTGATGGTGTTTATTTGTTCGGTCGGAGTTATTGAAAATAACCATTTAGGGGATATGAGGTGGTTTAAGTTTTCCTCTTTCACAAACTGTTTAGGTCCAAATAAGGTGACCTCAGATGTTTTGCACCCCTCTTTGTGAGGCTTGAACCCGCTGCGGCAGGTGGCATCCCTTGTAAGAATTTACAGCTTGGTTCTTCTGGTTCAATGCAAACAAACCAAGTTTTATGGAGCAAATACTGAGAGGTCATGGTCCTGCGGTTTGATTGTACCATGACAGAGAAACATGGCTGCATTTGTCCTGTTGTACCTTTTGATATATTTTCAGAAATTCCAGTTTTCTAAGCATTTTATGGTATCATGAAAAACAATCATGTCTATATACATATTTCCCCTCATTTACAATATTACATGTAAACCCAAAGCCAATATTGATGAGTCCCTGAAAGTTCACGGTTTGAATGTTTTTCTAAAATTCTTTTGTGTTACCTTATCGTAATATTGATCCGCAAAGAAAGGCTGAGCTGTATTATGACATTGTATTATGTAATATGTGGATTAGCGAATGCACCTTTAGCTCGTTGGCTCAGTCTGTATCATTAGTGCAAGATAAATAATTAGCAAGCTGGTTATAGTCATGGCTATGCTTTGGTTTGAAACTTTGTGTTCAACCACCACAGCCAGGCAGAGCAGCTGCAGCTGTGCTCACAGTGGCTGTATATTGTCGGGGCCTTTTGAAGGAGTAATGAGCGATAAATGCGCATGGTAATGTCAAATAATTCTTCCTTATTTTAGTGTCTGCAGAGCTCTAAACTGATAGTGTGTTATATAACTAGACTGGACCAACACATTAACTGGGAGCAAAAACATCTTGTGAAGGAATGCAAAAATAGGTCAGGATAAAGATTTCCCACTACAACATTACTGCCGCCCCTCTGCTAAGAAGCTCCACTTTCTCTCTCTCTGACTGGCAACACACACCTGAAAACTACTGGCTCAGGAGCTAATATGTACAAGTAGCATTGAGTATCTCAGTCTTAATGTATGCTGTCCAATGTGGCTGTAGAACAGGCTAGTCTCATAGAAGGTAGGTTTTAAAGCTGATCTTGATTTAACCTAAAATAACACACTTAAAAACTTTTATTGACCAATGTACTTTTTTTTAGGCCAGGCACTTTAAAGCTACCTGTTGTCCAGGCCCTGTAGGGTGTATAATTTGTATGAGTGGTTTGTCTTAACTCTCTGAATTACATAGCACCCCAGAGTGCCAGCTCTATGTTTGACTATAGCGCCCAGGAGTGCTTGTCATTTAAAAATCATTCCCAGTGTATCAAAATATGGAAAATAAAGTCCTGCACATTTTAGATAATTAAAGTTGTCATAAATAAGTGGAACTTTTTCCACATGTTCCCTCTTGTGAATCAGGCGGGGGCTGTTTTCTTCTGAGGAGTGGCCTGAAGAGTCTGTAGGGGAGGACAGGCCAGGTTGTGGTGACTTTTCCACATAAATGATAAGATTTAATTGATATTTATTGTTTTGCCCTTGTTTTTCATGTGTTTAAACTAAAAACTCAGTCTAAAAATCTACCAAAAGCCACATATTTGGTATCAAATTATAGAGGAAGTTGTGGTTTTTAAAAAATGAATACAACTTTCTGTTTTTGAGATAGAGTTGTTTGTTGCTCATTGGAGTGAACAGCAGCAACATTCTACAATTGTACTGCAATCTAGAGGGTTACCGACACATGTCATTTGGTGATTTAACACTTTAACACACACATTTTATACATGTATAGGTAGCTGTTGTGCTGGAATTTACTAATTTGTCATTTTAGGGTTGTTATAGCCACTGCTGTTTTTGACTGTATGATACTGTGTTGCTCTCTGTGCCTCGATTTTACTGTATGTCAAAAATAAATCACACAGCTACAGTCACACATACATGAATGCAGGTGGGCAGTGCAGGAGGTGCCACAGTTTGCTGGTTGGTAGTCCATTTTAGGGGTCAGCCACATGCACGCATTTGCCTTTGGTTGAGGCGGCAACTTCACTGGTCAAAGTTCACCGATATTGTATTCTATGACAAGCAATGATGTGTGATTTGTGTTGCTCTTTTGCAGCCTTTTGTTGTTTTTCAGGCTAGAGCCAATACAAGTTTCCCGAGAAGACTAAAACCAACAATGCTGTGTAGTCCATCAACCCTTTCCGACTTACCGGCACCAACTCTAAAAAACATCGGTTTTGACTGAACAGATACTGCACGTAGATGCATGTAGACAATGCTCCTAATCTGGAAAAAAGGTCCATTTGTAGAGCACTATTTTCTGCTGTGGATTAATACACATTTTGTGCAGTATTTAATGCCCTTGGAGGTATATTTGGAATTGAGTCTAAATAGATTGGCCTTGGCTCACTGATGTGTTCCAAATAGTTTTTGGACAACGGAGGTCTGTGGCACAGAATGTTGAAAGTCTACAGGAGAGTGATGGGAATTCATAGTGTATTGTATTTATTTCCCTTCCTCATAAAATATCAATCATCCCTTTCATTTGTCATGTTTGTATAGATGGGTTCTTTCCCTCTTCCCATTTCTATTGTTTACAGGAATGTGAACTAGAGTGGAATATAATCACCAGCGTCCTGAACTCAGGTTAAAATTTCTAATATTGATGAACTCTGTCAAACTTTCATTCAAAACCTTACATGAAATGAGGAATGTTTTGTAATTGTATCCTGTTGAATATTCCTACATAGTAAACTTTCTTTGTTTCCGTAAACCTTTGACCCATGTGGTGTAAATATGGGAGTGTGTGTCTGGCTGTTGTAGACTATTGTGGTGGTTTTTAACCTGCTTTGCATCAGCAAGTGTTTTGACTCTTCTCTGACGTTGGTGGCGTTCCCATTCATTTTTTTTTTACTGGCTTTGTTTCTGATGGTAATCCGATCTGCCAAATATTTTCTCACTCACACTATTGACTGAAGTGTAATTGGCTGAAAACAAAGGGCCAATCCTAAATTGTCCTGTGCATGCACATGTATAGATTATCAGATGATTGGCCCTTCCACGGGCACACAGTCTGCGGTGTATGCAAATGATCTTTGTTTCTAGAAAAACAACACACTATTACTTCATTTCCTGTCAAGCTGTCCCAGTTTTTGACCTATTTATTAAGTAGGCGGCAGATATTCACATGTTTCCTTGCAGTAGTACTGCACATCCAAAGTTCGTCATATCAGTTGAGAGGAAAAATAGGACAGATTACTAAGAGGACCAGCCAAGGGTCATCCTTATTTTTCACGTCTGTGTTGTATTACTGAAAACCAGTCCTATAATTTAGCCCTGTACCTGACCTGAACAGTGTGTTCACTTATGGTTAAATTGTCAGTTTTTGCTTTTGATGTGTTTGGCAAGAGGTTTAACTTAATTATTTGTGAGTGTGAGATATTACTGTTAAAGGAAAGTCCCAGACTCTGTTAGTCTTTTAGATTTTGAGGTCCTCAGAATGTGATGGGGGTTATTCTGTGAACTGGTGTAATTTAGTATTCATATTCTACCTACTCTCCTTTAACCTGTCTTGTCTTCAATGTTACTGGCCACAGAATGTACTTTTCCCAAGAATTAATTGTGACAGCCCACAGTGTACATTAAGCTGTAGAAACGTACATAAATGGTCTGGATATTTACTTTTCACTTTTCAGTCAGGAGACAAGTAAAACCACATTAGTGGACATAGTGCACAAAACCACGAATTACCATCCATCCATCTATCGATTACAGGAACTGCCTCTCCTCATCAGGGTCACGGGTGGCTGAAGCCTATCCCAGCTGACATTGGGCGAGAGGTGGGGTACACGCTAAACAAGTCGTTAGTCCATCACAGGGCACACAGAGACAAGCAATCATCCATGCTCACATTCAAACCTATAGGCCATTTAGATCACTGATTAACCTGCATGTCTTTAGACTGTGGGAATAAGCTGTACCCAAAGAGATCCAATGCGGAAAAAATAGCTCTATGTTACAAAAGATATATATTCACAATTAAGAGTGGTTCTACATTGCATTTTCTCTCTTGGTATTGAAAAATGTCTCACTAGGCATCAGTCGTGCATCGCAAGTATACCATAATCTAGCACTTCTTTTGATGATGCAATGTTAGATGCAACATTGACCTATCTTGTTAGACTGCTGTAGCTGTTCTGCTCCCTGATGTGACAAATTATTTAATCAACGTACACTTGTACACAATCTAGTGAGCTAGTTAGGAAACAGCTGCTTACTGACACACCCAGGAGTGAACTTGTGCAGATACAGAGTTGCACAGTTCTTTTTTGAGTAACGTTAGTGACTAGCTGTTGAACATCTGTCTGGCTCAATCTTTAGCAGCTAAATCCTCCACTGCATATACTATCAGTCCTTAAGATAAGATAAGATAGACTTTAATGATCCCACACAGGGGAAATTCACTTCACGGTAGCTCGTATGCACAACGTTATAAGAAATTACTCACAAGTAAGAAATATATAGAACAAAGTCAAGCTGAAGAAAGTCATTAAGTCATACTGGTGTTAAAGAGCCTGCTGACAGCTGCTGGAACGAAGGACCTGTGGTAGCGCTCCTTCTTACATGGTGGGAGTAGCAGTCTGTTGCTGAAGGACCTGCTTAAGGATTTGTTCATGATTGATGTCAGCTTTGCTAACATCCTCCTCCCCCCACTTCATCTATTAAGTCTAGGGGCAGTCCAAGACATAGCTGGCCCTCTTGACCAGCCTGTGCTATCTGGCCTTTGTTTGGTGTTGGGTGGGCAGCATACACTTAAAAGCCATTAAATCCAAAAGTTTAACCGACACTAAAACTCCAAAGAGTAAAAAAAAAAAAGTAGCTGCTGAAAAGTCACATTCATGTATATGTCTCCTTCTACAGCTGTTTGTAGCATTATGAGTGTTTTTAAGGGTGGAATTTTCCTTCACACACTCCTCTAAAAGTTTAAATAGCATTCATCTTCTATCTTCCCAAAGCTGCGCTGCTTGTTGTGACAGAAATTGCTTGTTATCAACCAGGAAATTTGTCTGGGTCTTTCTAGACCCAGGATTGGTCAGCCCTGGGCCAAAACAAATCCAACCAGGTGCTGGATGTCTGCTCTGGTTTGTCCAGCAGTGAGTGCATAAGATGTATCCCAGCATCCCAAGCCAGTGCACATTTCCTGTCCCTGTTTCCTGTTGAATATCAAAGTGCTATAGAGACTCATCAAGAGACACTGCTGCCGCACAAGTGGTCAATGTTCCCACGAGCCGCACATGGTTACAATTAGTGCAAGGTCTTTTCTCGTCTTATTGTCTGTTTTTATTTCCTTTAACCAGATGAGCATCATCTCAGAATATAAGACTGAAATTGAGGCCGCAGGAGGAATGAAAATAGAGCAAACCTAAACTGCACATACTTTGCTTTCTGGGATTGCTGGCGGAGGAAACCGAAGAATTTGTAGTCCTTGGAACGGCAGTGTGAATGTATTGAAAAATCTACAGCTGTCACTTCCATGAGAGCAAATTCACAGTGGTAGGATTCAACGAAATGTGAAAAGGCAGAGAATTCAAAGCCATGCTCATTTTTCACTGCACTAAATCAAACCGTGTCTGTCATTTTGTAAGCTGATATTTGTCCAAAAAGAGAAAGAGAAAAAAAAAATTATGGTGATTTCGTTGACAGATGTGAAACAGTGATTTCCTTTCCTTCCAGCCAAAATATCCACAACTGTCCTCACAGCTCATCACAGAGTCTGATGCTATGACTGCCCTTGCCCCACCCTACAACACATATACACACACTTTAGAAACCAATTTGTACTGCTGCCCTTATGTTTGGAAAAGAGCTTGAACTCTGCTTCCCATACATGCAAAAGCCAATTTTATGTCAAATATTACAGTATCTTACTCTGCTATACATAATGAACAGTGCTCTCTTTGGAATAAACCCTTATTTGAGAAGCTGGCTCATGTATGATCTTTAAAGGTCCAGTATGTAAGATTAAGGGGGATATATTTAGAGAATATAGCAGGAATTTAATTATCATTGCTACTTTAGAATAAGCCACTAAATTGCGACTATATCCTACACACTGGTCCTTTTAAGTCTGAACTGAAAAATGTATTTACTTTCTCTATTCTTTTCCCGGGACACACCAGATGTCATCTCAGGATGTTGTAAAGTGTATATCAAGGTAGTGAAGTTCAGCTGTGGCCTGAGGTGCGGTCTGCTGGTCTACCGCTGTCTGCCATGTGCCCTGCTGGCTCCTTCTCCTCAGGTTAAAGGACCCTGCACTGCTCCTCTTTCTGTGTCTGGAATAGCTGCTCCTCCTCCATATTTCAAGTTTCCCCCAGAAGCCTCCTGACCCAAAGTCTCACAACACATCTTCCAGGCTTCCCAGTGCACTGACCCTTCCCTCTAACCCCTATCCAACCTACCTGGCACGTTGGACTTGGTACAATGTGAAGAAGTGACTGTTCATTGGATGTATTTTATTGGACTTTTTAATACTGGATTTAGGGGATCTCTTTTTGAATTTCCTCTCCTTAGGTTTCTTCCCTTTTTTCCCTATGTGCTCAGTCAGTTTCAGGTTACTTTATTTCACCAGGATGATACACTCAGCAGTGTTTTCCAGTGCTTTCTTTCATCAAGTGTTTTTAAAAAGGTTGTCCTCATCTTTGTAGACAGCTTGTGCAGTAATCACAATAATCCGTGGTTGGACGATTTCTTGGCCGAGTGCAGTGAAGAAAAGACGATGCTCTTCTATTTAAATTCGGAAAATTACGTACAATGCACATACTCTTCTATTTTTTGCTACACCGGTCTGTTCAACTCAGATGCTTCTCTGTCTTTTCGCAAAAGTGGACCTGAAAATGTATTTGCGCTCTCTGGCTGAGGTGACGTTGTGCGCTCTGTAATGAGAGCTTTAAACTAATCAAATTAGACAGACCTCTCCAAACAAAGCATTCACAGTGTCATGACAAGTCCAAATATTTTTTCCTGTGCAAAGAAGAGACTTTAAAGAGAGAGTGTTTTGATGGCAGGAAATTAAGTGACTCATGTTTTGTTTGTGTAGCGTTCAAATTGTTTCCCATATCTATTTGTAACTAGCGTGTTCTTTATTGGAAGTTCTCTAAAGACGTAGATGGCAATTCATGATGCATGATGCATGTGGGCAGCAACCGCTTCATACTCCATATCACTACCTCTTCCCCTCTGCTGCCTTCCCCTCAATGAAATGACTGCAGGTGGCGAGTTACTGTTTGGCAGCGTGAAAGCCCCACTAGTTTTGGGAGACTCCAAATTTCTCCTTAAGGTCTGCTTGTAAATGTCGTGATACATATTCCTGCCAATGGTTTCACAGAAAAGGCCAAGATGCTGCAATGCACCAGCAGAAGCAATGAAGTAAGCAAGTAAACATGGATTCTGGGCGCATGTTTTTGAGGAAGGAAATGTATTCAGTACATTTGCTGGACCTCAAGGATACACCCAGTGAGAAAAATAACGTTTGTTTCCAAGAAGACTCCAAAGCTCACTTTTATGCAGGCAGACCTGTATTTGTCTCCTTTACATTAATTCTGATGATGATGGTGTGAAAATATCTCTCATCTCAAACTCTCCAAACCTTTCTTAACAAAGGGTCATGTTTTTTTTATTCTAACATATTATTGACAATGACTGCTGTTCCCATTGGCTGTCTATTGTTATGACTGGATGGACCATGGTTCAGCAGAGTAACAGTGTCCTTCTGAGGCATTTCTCAGCACTGCTGTAATGACGAACCTTTCTCTGCCCTCTGACCCAAAGAGTTCAGTCCCCAGACACACAGTAGCAGAATGATTCCAGATGGAGGGAGTCTGTGGTAGGAAAGGCGTCACTGTTAGTGTTTCATCGCCACAATTTCAGGTTTCAATCACATTCCGGGGTTGGCCAATCCCAGTAAAACCAGTGACCAGAGAAGTTATGAATTCAGAGCTTTGGAGTGTTATGCCCTAACTTGCCTTTAACAGTTTCTACTTAAGTGGTTTACATATTTCATTGTGACCTGTTTGATTGATGCAGACTTGCAGACAATTAAATCCATTACCTAAAACAGTCCCAGGTGTTATATGTAAGAGAGCTGATATTTCTTTTCCTCTCTCAAAGCTTTATAGCTTCTGTGAAAGTCATTTCAATCAATATGCAATGCAATGTGTGTGTATGTGTGTGTGTTTTAAGGAAGGGTAGTGAGTCCACACTATCAAATGACTTCTCACCCAGTTACATTTCCCCTGTGCCAATAACACAGTCTGTGAACTTTCCTCAAAATCCAGTCCAACAAGTGTGGATACGCTAATGGTATAAACAAGTCCATCAATAAGAAAAACAGGTGCGCTCTCAAAACTCTCTCCACTCACATGTCAGGATACGCTTCAGCTGCCATGATTGCGGTCGGCAGGAGAAAGAGGTGGTCCCAACCCTAGTGACCTTTGGGAGGAAGAGACATGTCCAAAAAAGCTTTAGTCACTGTGAAAAAAAACAAACGGTCTCATCGGTGATCTTTCAGTCTGAAGCAATCACTTTCTCTTTCTCTCTGTCATTCTGTAATGTTTGGCTGGAGAAATCGTCGGGAAAAGGTGGTCTTTTTTGGAAACGGATTCAAATGGTGTCAACTGCTGTGAGGACGCATATGCTCAACAAATTATGTAATATTACCTGCTCTTAAAATCCGTCAATGAGATCGGTTGGCAGAATACCCTTTTCTTTTTCAATGGCTTTTCTTAAGACTCTGAGTCACCAACATTTCCATGAATCAGACACCAGCTGGATTACTTTTTGCTTTTGGGCGGGCTGAACTGGCTAGATTGGGATATATATTTGAGGCACAAGTTGACAAGTGTCAGATGAGATGATCAGTATGACTCTCATCTCTGTGCTATACAGCCAGCAGCTTAGCTTAGTCGGATTTTGTCATCTTTGGACTGAGCCAGGTTAACTGTTTCCAGTTGTCATGCTAAGCTAAGATAATACTGGCTGTAGCTTCATATTTACTGTATTCTGAATGGTATCAATGTTCTGTGACTCTTTAAAAGAAGTGTATTTTCCAAAATGAGCTTGAGCTATTCATTTAAAGTTTTAGAGTTTTTAGAAATCTTTGCACACTGCAAACATTTTTTTTTCTCATGATCTTCCTATCACAACCTATTTTGTCATATGACATCAAACAGCAGCTAATGTTCCCTGACTTTGTCATGATGTATCCCATCAAGGTACATCACAACAACATTAAATGTAGTAAAACTGACAAATACTTGGAGATGTGTTCTAGCAAGACTTAAGTTAGTAAGTCATGTTAACATTTGCTAATTATCACTGAACACTAAGTACAGCTCAGACTAATGGGAATCTTTTGTAAATATTTGGTCATAAACCAAAGCATTGGATAAAATGTTGATGTGACCCTGGACACAACTTAAAATGACCTAATTTTATGGAAATCCATCCACTGGTCTTTGAGACATCTCACTCAAAAACCTCAGGTGCATAAGCTGCTCAATGAAGATCCAGATGTTTCATAGAGGGGTCAAGCATATAATAACACACAACTATCTGTTTGTCACTGTTAACAGAGTCTGCAGAATACTTAATACACTTCACTTCACCTCAAAATCAAAGGCTTGGATTGAAATGTCATCCACATGAGCTCTTCCTCTCTCTACTTCCGGTCCATGAGTACGCATGAGTGGCTTTCAACTGTCCAAGTCTAACTCTGCTGAGATTTGCAGGTGTAACTCATCCACCAACAGGTTGTAGGACGATTATCACATTGTATAAAGGGCCATGCAAACTACGGGTGTTTCCTGGCAGCACCAAAAAAATGGGAGGGTGTCTGGAAATGGCCTTGAAATGCAGGAGTAACCTAGGAAAAATTAATCAACCAACCAACTGAAATAAAAATTATCATCCTCGGAGGCAGTCTGTTAGCATAGCTAAAAATGGAAATTAATAAACCGAGGAACACTTTGGAAAACTTGTATATTTTGATCTTAGTTTTGAGCTTTACATTATTAAAAACTATCCTAAATCACTGCTTAATTATTTTATTGCTCACATTATGCTTCAGTCTCTGCAATTAGATAATACAGATATATAAAAGCATTGTCCAAATTGTCTATTTTCTACTAGTAAGAAGTAATTATTTAACACGTCACCCTCATATTAGTTGATCCTACAAATGTGGTGCAAAATATGGAAAGTGCAGCCACCACAGTATGTAAACACGGGCCAACTGTAGGCTACATAAATATCTCAATTTAGCATTCAGCTGTATCCAAGTGGCATCTAAGTGGGAATCCATGGGCTGCCACAGTCTGTTTTAACTGAAAGACTTTGAGCTCCAGACTTGCCTCAAATCTCCTCCAGCTAGACACAGAGGCAGCGTTTACACCAAGCACCACCGGGTGTGAAATGGATCATTTAATAAAGCTTTCTTTACTTTACATATGCTTTCTATCCAAGATTCTTCCAGGCTCAGAGATAATGTTGTAATATGGGAAAAAGTCAGATGCTAATGGCTTGTTTGGATTTGGTTTAAAGTACACCAAATTGGGGATTTCCAGCCAGAGTTTTATTATGTTAGTGTTCCTCGTTCTGGGACTTTCAGTAATTTTTACAGAGTGAAACATATTCATCATATGGAGTGAAGAAAAGTGAGATGTCGAGCCAACAAAAGCCTGCAGGAGAGGGACCTGGCCTGGTCTTTTTCCATCACTCTCATTTATTGAACTGTCATACGAAAAAAACTGAAATGGTAAATCTGTTTCAGCCCAGAAACTACCTTACGGCTACTGCCCAAGATAAGGAATTGAATGAAATTCCAGTTTTGCTGTTTAATTTCTTTCATCTTGAATAGTTTACAAGAATTGTTTGACATTTTTAGGAAATGGTTGATTTGCTTTCTTAACCCAAGTTAGATAAGATTGATGTCACTCATGTTTGTACAGTAAATATGGGGTCTGGAATCTGTTGGATGGTAACAAAATCCACCCATCATCTTCTCCAAAGCCGACTAATCAGCATGTTATATCTCATTTGTTTAATTTGTACAACAAACCATGTGTAAAAATTCAAGTTGTGATTTAATGGGGGTTTAACAGGGACTATTTCTTGGCCGGGGGCAATGAATTCCTCTATGCTGGTCGCCTGGCAGCCTGACAGTGACGACGAATTCAAACCACAACTTTTTGCTTTTCACTTGTGTTTTTGTATGGATTAAGGACTTTTTGTTACATTTGGACAGAGCTAGATAGGCTAAACATTTCCAGTTTGTGTGCTAAGCTAAGCTAATCCACTCCTGGCTGCATCATTTATTTAACATACATTCACAACAGACATTCACAGGATTGCTATTGATCTTCACATCTAACTCAAGGTAGAAAAGTTAACAAGTGTAGTACCCAAAATGTCAAACTATTCCTTTAAATGGCCAGATCACCTCAAAAATGTCTTTGGTTTATGTACCTAGTAATTATGATGCATTGTCTCTAGAGTCAATTTTAAAGTGTGCGTATTAATGATTCACTGCATTTACAAATACATAATGTATTGTTTTGCATCAGTTATTTCTGCCAGGGCTTTTCCTTTTGAAATTGTTATAATTCAATTCTAGAACCAAGACAAACATAATCAATCAGAAAACCAATCACGTTTCTAGAAATTCAAGGTTATCATCCAACAACAGTGAAAACAGAATCTCATTTCAAGTGTTCTAGGACTGACTTGTTGGTCCATCTCACCCCAGCATGTGCAGTGTCAGTGAGGTGACCCATGTCATCAAGAACAGGCTAAGGAAACACATTCCTGGAACTCAACCATATGTGGAGGAAAAGCAGTGGGTGGTAGTGACGTAAAACAAGCTCAAAGAACATACTATTAAGACCCCCAACAACATTCCCTTCTTCTCTGCTTTCCCTCTCATCCCAGTCTGGCAGGTTAGACGTGTCAGGAGGAATTTTAAGCATAAAATATTTTCAAGTACTTCTAAATGTCAATAAAAGATGGTTTATGTATGTTTGGGTTAGCTGACATGTGAAGAATATTAGTACATCAGGATTTGTATCCTTTCTGTTCAGTTTGCTCAATGGTAGATGTGTTGGCTACTCTTATGTTTTTGCATTTGATTCAGGGAAATGGCTCAGAGAAGCTTAACAGGATGGATGTCACGGATGTGAAACAGTGCTCACCTCAGATCACTGTGACGTTTCTTTCCAGTATACCACATCACATAGGTCAACAATACAAATTCTGCACACAGGCCTGGCCAAGTTTTTATCATTTTCCCATAAGAACAATATTTTGATAGCCGACACAGAAAATGGTTCTGAATGTTAAGCACAACAACTGCCTCGTTCATCTGGTTGGTGAGCCTTTATTGAAACCAAGTGTGTCCATGACTTGTTCTTTTCCCGAATCTCTGCAATTCCCCATGGATGTAACTGACGTAACTTTGCCAGTGTTATTGCAAAGAGTCATTAGAGAGATGACGCAGCCTGGCACAAAGACTGGTGTAGTAAAATACATGCAGTTCACAGAGGAGTTGTTAGCAGAACTCCCAAAAGCAGAAGTAAAAAATGGATTACATACAGATGGATAGGTGTGTGTGCCCATATATAGACTACTGTGCAGGTTTAGAAAATAACTAATCCTATGGGATGAATTAGTGGGTTAAGGATGTAATTGTTTCAGATAAAATACATTTTAAAAAAGAACTGTTATTATGACAGTCATGTTTATGTAGTATACCATATTAAAAACAGATAATTTAGTTTATGTGTCGATCTGTTGTTAATACCTCAGGGCTCCACTCCCTCTCTCACCAGCTGCGTGCTGATTTCTAAATCACCCCTCCTTCAGTGTTTCCCTAGTTTAAGGTAATTGTCTTATAGCACTATAACCTTATAAAGACAGGTCTTTGTTGCTAGCAAAGTTAGAATATATTTCATAGGGGAGATTTTATGTTGTGCACTATTCTCTTGTGGGAGCAGTCTTGCAGCAATTTTAAAGCAACTGAAATGTGTCAGATCAGTTCTGACTAAGTTTGAAACAATTTGAACGAGATGAATTAATCTCTATCTCTCTGCTAGGGGTGCAGCGGTATGCTCAGGGTGGCCTCAGTGTGTCATCGAGCCACCTTTTAAGGACCACCCAAAAAAATCCTGGACTGAAAACTGGTGAAAAACTGTTTTAACCTCTAACTCCACATTTCAGTAATACACCGTCCAAGCGTTTTTACGTGTTTTCAACTATTTTCCAACATATTTAACGTATTTTTAAAGAAATGTCAGAATTGCCTTTCCATTTTCTTTAAATATACAAATCACAGTTGATAAGGAGGGATTTCTAGTTGAGACAGTTGAAGGGGTTGAAAGTATTCTTGGTATAGCACTACTAGTAAAAACATCCTGTTTGTATTTTGCATACACTGTCGTATGACTCATCATTTGGAGAGGTTCAGTGTCATCATCTCATTTTGGCGTTTAAACCAAAATAAATGTCATCATGGTTCTGTTTACAGTTCAAACTGGTTTATTTCATATTCATGACATTTGGCTGCAGTGCAATCCAAAACTGAAAATACTCACATCATGTCATTTGCTGTTAGGGAAAACATTTGGATTTGTTTAATTATACAGTCATTATTGCAACAACTCAATGTGTCACAAACTTGTCACTGGAACCCATAAAGCTTCTTAATAATTTGGCAGCTGCTTTACATAATATGACCCCTCTGAACTCTCCCTCGAGAGAAAGTGAAACTCAGGAAGCAGGTTGAGGATATGGTTAGATTTGTACAGCAATTGGAATGGAAATAAAATTATCCAGCACAATACATCATCCAAGCCAAAATCAAAATAATGGTTACCCACATTTTAGGCCAAATAAAGCCAAACACAAATTTAATTGCCTGATATACAATCCCTCCTTTACCTCATTTTACCCCTCGTATGTCCAGTTTTACTTTCCTCAATAAGATGCGGATTCCACCACCAATACACAAATACTGTTCAACTGTGTAGGTGTTTCCTTTTGTATATTTTGGAGCGTTTGAGTTCTATCCTCGTTCTGTTGATGATGAGATTTATTTTGCTTTAGCTTGTGCCCTAAACCACCACTATGGGCACAGCCCCTGCAGTTGGTTTTGCCTGTCGCTGCAATCTAAATGAGTTTCAGGACATGAGACCTGTGCTGGCAGTGGTCACAGGTTGAGTCTAGACCGTACTGGTCTGGGATGGTCAGAACAGGGCAGGGCTGGAACAAGCAGTGGTTAAAAACTGAAGTTGTCTGCATGACTGAACTTAAAAACCAGAGCATGCGGTGTGATGAGAGTGGCTTTACCCCCATTTCTTTACTCTTCTACCTGCATGTGGGTTTATTTTTGACTCATTGAAAAACTCTTTTTTTTTACTTTTCCATACTCTCTCAGTCAGAACAACCGGAGACGTCTCCTCCCCTCAAATACTGAGCCTGGAAAGCAGTTTTTTGCAGCCTTCTCTAAATGAAAGTTTATCAGTGATGCTAGTGCACCTGTAATGACACCCAACTGTGATGGCAGTTAAACCACTGGATGTCAGCAAAACCAGATTTCAGGGGTGTTAGGTTACTCTTGCCAACAACATTAAAATATGTTTACCTAGTCACCCTCTGAGTTTAGCATCTTAGCAAGCTCTTGGTTGCTAATTAGTGCTAAATACAATGGTAAATATGATGGTAATATATTAGTTGTGCAGGTATTTTTCTCAATATCACATATATCATTTTTACAAACTTCATGTCTGTTGACGTCCTGTCAAGTCTACAGCAATGTTAAATCATTTAGTCATGTCACCTTTCAGAGTTAGCTTTGATATATCATGTTTTGATGATTACCTCAGTGTATTAGTGACGTTAGCTTGTCACTCAATGTAGCTCCAAGGTTGATTTTTTTTATTACGTCTTATGTAATGTGAGGTCGCTACAGATCTTTCTTGCAGTCAGTGCTCGGGGGAGCTGCCAAAAATGAAAGTGACTGATGAGCACAGTCTGTACAAGCGAGCAGTAAAACTCCAATCTTATTGCTGGATGATGGGACTGAATTATGTGTTGTGCTATAATTTAACAACTTTTCAACTCGCTACGCTGGCAACTGTTCCCTGCTTATCGCCTCCTTTATATTACAGAATATTGCTTTTACCACTGCTCAACTTAGAAAGGCCACTGCAAGAAAGCATGGCATGGCACTTGTCCAGATTTTTTTTTGGACAGACCAACCAGCCGAGCCTGTCAACAGTTAATGTGGAGACCAATTGGGGATAGAATTGATTGACTGAAAAGTCTTCAGATAATGTTGATACTTTTATATTGTAGGAAAGTGTTCGACTCAAACAATAATGTACACAAGCAATCATTTTGATTTGAACATTGGAGCGGCTATAAAACTGTAAAGTTTATTCATACCCCAAGGCACCAGCCACTCCCCTTTTTAATCATGCACAATCACCAAATGAGATGGCCCCTGAGACTGGTGAAGGAGAGGACAGTGGTTCACATTACTGATATCTTATACACTCTAATGTCCATGATCCCTATTTCTTTGCTTTCTCTGTCCCAAGGTGAGTGTAGAGAGGATTTGTGTTTCGTCCCTTCTGACCCCAAAGAGTGGGAAACACGTGATTACTTGAACACATACATTGCAGCATTATGCTCAGATGTGTGTTGTTGAAAGACAATATAAATTACGTCTCTTCATTTGAATTTTAACAGCTGTGTTCTGGTTATTTATTCACAAAAATCCCAGAGCATTACATTCTCTAAATATCATTTCAGAGTGAGTTTCAGTTTCCATCAGTGTTGAGGTCAGGCTGATCTTGCCAAATGCACAGAGAATAATACAACAGTGTGGAGGCATGACTTAGATGGCAGCAGTGTATCATTTTCTGAGTGGTCTGACTCAGAGGACTGAAATGCTGCATTTACAGTTTGTTGGTTTGAGCACAATTCCATATCAGTGCAAATGTTTGTTAGTACAGTACTGCCATCCAGAAATGGAGCCCTCGCACCAAACCTCCAAAAGCATAAAGGCCCCGATGCGGCCTTCCACTTCTCACCTTGAATGCCATGGTAATAAAACAGAGGAACACATGGTTCGTTTCACTGAAGAGGGAGTTCTGTGAGACATTAAACTGTCATTTCAGCTTTTTAATCTGCTTTTTGTTCATTCTGTGGCCCGAGCTAAACAGTCAGATTCAATTGGAAACACTGAAGTTTCATTTCATTCCAGGGCTGCATTTCATATCCATCGTAAATTACTGTATTCTTTCAAACTTTTCATGTGACACAGTCCTATTTGTGCCCCTTACACAGCTTTCCCACTGCCTTCTCCATCAGGATTCGCAGCTTTAAGAATCCCATGCTGCGTTCTGGCAGATAAGAGCGGAAATGAGACAAAGATCAGCTAATTTTTTTTCTGGGGGAACACAAAGGAGAGCTATAAAACATGGGAGATCTATAAAGACTTCAAAGCTGTGAGAGTGTTGTTTCACAATGTCAAATATATGATGAATGGGGCGATTAAAAGTACTTCGTGGACGGCTGGCTCTCATGGATAAGGTGTTTCTCATATGCATCCTGCGTATATAAATCCATCTTGGGACATAATTCTCTTTTCTTGCTTCCAACTCCATATTATCTGTCATAAAATAATTGCAAAAGAATATTCTTTAAAGAGTAACTGGACACCAGGTTGAAAAGCAGTGCCCTCTCTGATTGGTGTTCAAGTGTGTGACTACACCAAACATTACTGAGAAAATCTGGGTTTGGTCAGAGGTGTGCTCTCTTGCACCGGTAACCACACCCACCAGTGATGTCGTGGTGTACTGACACACCCTTGAGTACACTTGCACGTCACTGCGTCACAACATCTGTCTCAGTTGTGTTTATTTCCCACATCCACAGGCCTCCCAGATCTATATTCAGCTTTGCTGCCATTCTCCAGATACCCTCTGACTTCCCTTATTAATCCTGGCCACCTGACTCCAACATCCTCCTGCTCACCTGCATCTCATTCCACACTTATCCTTTCAGTACCAGCCCCTTCAGTCTTCCCCAGTCAGTTGCCAGATTGTCAGTGCTGTTATGTTGCCTAATGCCTTTGCTTTCCAGCCTCTGTACCCTGCAACCTGAAGCCTGAACCCTTTACCCTCAAACCCTGGAACATTTACCTGAACCCTAATCTGTACCGACCTGCCTCTCTGCATGTACTGTTCACCCACGGATTCTCAGTTAATTCTGTTCGGACTTTCTACCCATGCCAGTAAGCTTTTGTATCTTTGCTTTCTCAATAAATTACTGAGCTTTTCCTGTCTGCCTGGATTTTCTGCATTTGAGTCCTTTCCCCACTGCCTCATATTCACCTGCCTGACACAGTTTAGCAAAGAGAAAAACAAGTTAAACCACTGGAGGTCAGCAAAAACATGATTTTCAGCAGACGATGCAGTTCAAAAATAATAACTTAAAAAAATGTTAAGTATATTGTCACTGTTTATCTATTTAAAGTGTAGACAGTGGAAAGATTGCTTGTATAAATATAGATTATACTATATAGAAAGTATAATAATGAAAGTTCAGAAGTTTAAGCTTGGAAGCTTGTTCTTACATACAATCCCCCCACCCCCATTTATGATCACTTATCATATGATTGATGTTCCACATCTAGGTCTGGCACTTGAGCCAGTTACATGCAGTTGAAAGCTGCATCTAGATTATTATGTCACAGCATATGCTTCGTCTTGATGATGGAAAACATCTCTCTGCCTGCAAGATCAATTGTGTGAGGTCAAAGTGCAACATGCTTACAAATTTCAACCAGTGGAGGGCAGTGCAGCAGAAGCTACTACATAATTTCTACTCAGCAGCAAAATGCCCCTCGCTGGAAGCTGTATCAACATCACACCACCTCTTCGAGCCTATGATATCCTATGGTGTAAACCAATAGCATGAAAGAAATTGAGTTCACTGACTTACCAAAGTTCAAAATTCTCACTTAGCACTCACCGCCTTTTGGAGCTGGAAGATGTGTAAAATAAGAGGCAAGTGTGATGTTTGTCAGCATGTCACCTTTTCATTATAAATGAGAACGTGATGATGTTAACTTGACAGCTCTGAGACGTTTGCTCTCTCGAGGCCGCAGCAGTGGTTCTAATCTCGAGTGATCTATTAGCGACCATAAATAAATACACGTCAGCTTCTGTGGTTGAAATCAGAATCGGCAGGCTTTAGTCCAGACCAAACCACCATGTAGTTTGGCTCAGACACTCTCTCCCCCTAGAGTTTGGCTTGTAACTACTACAGGTTTCTGCACAGAGATCCCAAAAACCAGTTAGATTAATCTGGCAATGTTATGTGAGTTCTCGCTAGCACTTGTGTTTTCTCTCAAATGAACCGATAAAGGGACTCAGTATTCATCTCCTTGTCTTTTGATCCAAGGATGTTAAAAAAAAAAAATGCAACAAACTTTTGCCTAACATGCACAATCTCTGTGTGAAAGCACCTTACAGGAAGATTTCCACTGCAAAACCATTACTATAACTTCCCTTACCCCCTTAGGGTCATAGTTAGCACTTCATTTCCCTGACTGAAGCCTCAAGATTGAGAACTCCAAGCAGTGGAAAAAATGTCTCTCTCCACTTGGCTGGTGTTAATGGGTTCAGGCTACTCAGAGAAAACAGACCTCTCTAATCCTCCATGGATACAGCCATGTCAATAAAACCCTCTGCCATTTAATGCCTCTCTTTGTAACAGTGAAATACTGCTGAGATACGCAGTCAAACGAGAAACTTTAAAAGGCCGTTTTATTTTTTTTAGTCGAGGCAGCATTCTATCTTTTTTGTTTTATTTCTTTTTTTTTACAAGTCAACAGAATTGAAATTGGCACCATGTAAACAAACACAGAAGGATTGTGTATGGATCTCTTTGTTTCTGGTCAAAAAGGATATTACCATGCAAATTTCCTCATCTCTTTCTCTCAGATACATTAACTTTGAAAGCACAGTGTTATAATTAAAGAACCGTTTCGAAGATGGTAAGCCTAACATTGATCTTTGGCATCACACAAACCTGATGACAAAGCGACTTTATGTTTCTTCCACTTATCATTTTGCCACCATATTCCACATGCAGAGGCCATTATGCTCAGAGAAATTGAGTTATGATCTTGTTATTTCTATTGATTTATGTTGCATTTGTTCTACAGAAACGTATTGTTTATTTGTTTCTTCTTTCACAACTTGAGAGTTAGGTAGCTTTCCTGAGACGTGAAGTTAATGTAGCTTGTTTTAGAGTTTTCTCTCTTTTCACTTCCTTTGCAAACTTTGTTTTCTCCTCAAAATACTCCACTGTGCACACCTCCTCTTCTCCAGGTATAATCTGCACCTCTCAGGTATCTACAAAGCAGACAGGCCTTTACTCTTTATGGGTGATGTTGTATATGGATATGTCTATGGCTCTGAACCAAGGCCACCAAGTATAATCAATGTTAATGATATACAGTAAAATATGAGCTCCCTTGGTTGCTTTTGAATGCTGTGAGGCTTGGTGAATTGTTCATTTTGAAACAAGTGTTTCTCATTATGTCGAGTATTGTGCTTGGCAGAGAGGAGCCAGAAATCCTGCCAATGTAAAATCTGCTTTCCAGTGCCTGCTTAGAATACCATATATAGTTTCACCTGTTATCCTGCTCAATTCTCAGATATAATCCACACAGTCAGCATGTTTTCATGTCTTTTTTAAGTTTTTAGAAGTATGTTATGGCTGATATTCTGTGAAAAAAAGTGTTTCATGCATACTTAATTTAATTTCAAGTGTTCTTTTTGTGATTTATTTCAAAGTTCAGATTCAGATCATAGCCCTGTGAGATTCTTGGTTTGTTTCTAGTGACCTTTACAATTTGATGGTAGCACTCTAGATACTACTATTTCACCTTATTTTGCACTTTGGAGCTGGAAAAGAGCTGTGCTTTGAGCACCAGGTAGAAATGCTGCGTAGGCCCCTATTAACAAAAATGAGCTCAATTATTGTAGCATCAAAATTTGTCTAGTAATTTTGTTTTAAAAAGCAGCAGCAGCGTGTGCAGTCAATGTTAATGATTTAAAAATAAATGAAGTTGGAAGTTGAAAGAAGTTGGACTTAAAAATTCATATTCATCTTCAATAATAAATGCTCTGCCTCCATTGAAGTTTCTTTTCTGGCCGCCATCTTAAATATAGCATGTTGGTTTGTAACAGAGACGTGGAATTTGTGACACACTGACGAGAGTATTCCAGCTTTGACCCATCTCTGTAAATTGAATGTCTCTTTGAAGATATGTGGACATGGAAAGAACTATACCACCAGTTCAAAGGTTGCAGACTAAAAAATGACCCAAAATATCAAACCTCTGCTCACACAGGCAACACAGCAACAACTAAAAAGGGTACAGCTAAGACATGATGCATTTATAGTGAATCTGTCAAGGTTAGCACCTTACAGATACTTAATCACATTTTGTCCACTGGAATGGCACCCTAGAGGACACTTTACCATGTTTTGTACACTGGAAAAGTCATGGGGCACCCTGGAGGGCAGTCATCATGTTTGATCTACTATAGGGGCATCCAAGAGGGCACTTTGCCTTTGCTTTTGCAGCATTGTTTTAATTATGGCATATGTCCACCAATGACGGCAAGAATCAGATGTCATTACACACAAACAATGTATTACCCTCCTCAAAGTGGATTTATTTTCAAATCTTCACATTGTCACAGGAAATTCCCCTCAGGAAAACAATTTTGAAACTAACAATAGACAGATTGTATCATTGTGTTTAGTCATTGCCTTTAAAAGGGCAAAGAGTACAAGCTGTTTGGTTGAGCACTAACAGTATGACTCAGCTGATTTTGATCAATTCAGTTCCTGACACGAGTTTTCTTTGCTGCCTTGATGTTGAATTTCTACATTTGTACAGTGGTTTCATTAATATGTTCTAACAGAGATAACCACACCGGTGTAACAGAACAGGACAATTAGACTTTAAAAGAAAAAAATACAGAAAGAAACACACCTGAGAGAGCAGAACTACATTATAGTTAGGCAAGAAGCAAAACAAAACGGCAAACTATGAAACATGCAGACAGTTTGCTGACTGACCATATGATTGATGTCTGCTGTCAACCATCTAAATCTTCCTCAAGATGTTCCCTAAAGAAATATCACAACATAATTCATTGTTTAACTACGCCTCTCAAGCTAAACCAAGAGTGAGTGAGTCCAGCTTCTGGGTGATTTACTGCTCTGCGGTGGAGAGCACAGGTAGCTGAGGTAATGCCATAGGTCAGGTAGCATTACAGGGGAGACGCAGTCTATTGTATTACTGCAGACCAGAGTGACATGGACATTGTGTGTGTGTGTGAAACAAGTAAACCGTGCCTCTTCTACAAACTTGCAATAGATGAGAACAACACCTGTAACCATGGGGTAACTGTATCACAACAAAGATGACGACAGCTGGAGTCTGAAAATGTTTATAAGACATTAACTGGATAAAAATGTCTTTAGTTTTTGCTGACAAAAACAAGACTAACAAAAATCAAATTACTAAAATTTGGCTAAAACTTATATACATTTCCTTCAAAAGATTAAGACTAGAACAAAATCAGAATCAACACTGTTAACAAAGGCCAGTGAGCAGCGTGAGTGTTTGCATGCATGCTCAAGCCATATGCTGATGTTATGATTGGCTTTAGCTCACTGATCTGTGATTGAGGAGAATTTTCTCTTGTACAGAGCCAAAATCAGCAACAAATGAATCAGTCATTTTACTATGTTTGTGTCTTGCATATGCAACAATGGTGTATCTGATTGGCAAGGTACACCACTTACAATTAGTCCAGATGTAATGTTTTTTTTTCTCCAGTAAATGGTAATACAGTCTCCTTCTAAGAATTGAAAATCAAAACATATTGTAATTTAACCGAATACGAATTGTCAGCAATAACTTCACAGACACCGATTAATGCAGATGTCGACGTTTATCAAACCACAATGCGTGCTATTTTAGTAATGAAAGTGTTATATGATCCTTAACTGACTCAAAGTCAAACTATAAAGCATCGGTCGTCAAGAAAGACCATTCACTGAGTGTCCCGAATATCTCATAGGACGTTGGAGGATATTGGTTATGTTTCCTAAGCCTGCCAACAATCAAAGAAAATACCTGGGAAAATTTCTGCTTTGCTTTATGTCTGTACATTACCAATAAGCCTGTACCAAACAGTGGGACAAGCTAAGCAGTTGATATCTCAGTGAAGCCACTGCAAAATTATTAATTCTGTATTTCTTCTGTTCCTCCTTTTTGATATGCTTTAAAAGCCTCTTTGTGTTCCTAGTTGCAAGAAACGTATATAATAGCACTAACTGCAGTGAACAAAGCGGATCCATAAATTTGAATATACGTGACACGGTCAGGAAGCTGTGCAGACATTTTCAGGGTCTGTTTCTGGTAACCCACAGTCAGTGTTGGACGAGTATAAATCCCTACATGAATCATCCAACACACTGAAGACATCTGTAGCTTCTTTTCACCTGATAGCAAGATGCTCCATGAGAATGACGTAATACGTCTGGAAGTACAATGCTACCTTTCCACACCAGGGCCTGAACCAACCAACCAACAAGGCAAGAAAGTGATTCCTCACTGGCTTCCCACCAACTGCAGATGGGGATTGATTGAAAACAGGTGAGAGTGCTACCTCAACTGACTGAGTATATTTAATCTCAAAGCTAGATAGATCAACAACACACTGACACATAATGACATGTCTCAATTGGAATACTTTCATTAGTATGTTTCTATGTACTACAATGTGCACACTTTGTACTTCCCGTCATATTGTGCTAATTTTGGCAGGGTAGTGTTGTCTCAATTTGAGTGTGGCTGTTGTGCACATTTTACCACTTAAGTTTGACTGCCAAAATATAAATATAAAACATGTGTACAATTCACATTTGTATACTGCGGTATTCACCGCAACCAATTCAGTTTCAACAACTTCCTCAGCTGCTATTATCACACTGCTGATGGTTCCTCTATGTAGCCAAAACGGTGACCGCTGAGGGCGAGAAGTGTCCAACGTTCCACACTCAACTTTTCGACCGCTATAAGTGCACCGTCTGAGTACTGCATTTCGACATATCTAAACAATGTGAATGCACTTATGCAAATATAAAGTGTAACTATGGAAGTATGCGAACTGAGACACCGCATGGACCCAATGTGTTAGCTTGTGTTAGCTGTCTTTGCTAACATCATTTGTAAACCCACGTTCAGAAACTGACGGTTGTGGAGGAAGTGAGGATTTATGTGTGCTACTGTGTTTAGTCACTTGGGCTAAGCTGTTTATGGTGAGTAAACACCTTACAGCATGATTGTATTCACACGTCAAATTCAGAACATGAGTCATGGGTGTGACAGCTTTAAGAATATGAGCTGTGCAATGCAAGTAATGTAACAAATTAATTTTGGCATTAAGAATTAGTAAAGTAAGCAATGTAATGAGTAACTGATTGGTAACTTGCCCAACACTGATCAGTACACATCTGTCTCTTTAAATGTTCATAATTACTGTACCTTAATTACAGGTGGATCCAAAGATACTTATAGTATGTGGTCTAATCCCATCCAAGTTCAATCCATGATCACTTTTGTTCTTTGGATATTTCATAGCTTCTTCTTTGGAAGATGACAGGTGTTATACATGTTTGAAGCTCAGGCCTTGTTGCTTTAGGAAGTTATGGGAGAGGAAGTGTTTTTCAAAGCGAGAGGTGAGTTCAGTATTTACATTAGGCTATCAGTTTATATGGCCTCAGCTGCGCCCAGCCTCCTCACAGGGTCTGTTAAGTGACTTTCACAGTAGGTGGAGTGACCCGCAATGACCTCTGAGATGAGACAGATCATAAATTAGAGCAACAATGACATTAATTTGTCTCAAGATGATGTATGGTTGCAAGAATGTACAAACTCGGACACACACTTGACCCCCTTACCATTTGAACACATTAAACTGCATAACTCTGATCAGATCAGACTCAATTATGCTGAAATTGAACAGTATCCTCCTTAATCAACCAAAATGTAACACCACCTGTCAGATTTGTACACTTTCCATGCAGAAACAGTCGAGTTTCAAAAGTTGGAAAAACAATTCCTCCCATCACCTCAGATCCCCGGTGACATTGCTGTGGTTAATTTGCATGGTAATGGCACACATATCATACACAGACAATTCATTAACATAATAAAAAGCTGATGGTGTGTTTGACTTGGCCACATCTGGCCAATTGAACAGAGATTTAAAGCAGGTTCGCTCCAAGCGGCGTTGGGTATCATCTCTCCTGCGTAGCAGTGTTTATGTAGGCCAAGTTTAAATATTTGAAGAGCACATGTGGGGATGAATGGTGGCACAGGATTTCATCATAAAGCTGTGAAGGGCAAGCCAGCAGGGGGTCATTTTAACAGTAGTGTCAACATCATGAGATCCCACCTCTCTCGACTCAGCAAACAGTACATCGCAGACACTCTGAAAGACGGTGACGGCTGCTTTCTGGAAAGGCCTGGTGGTTTTCTCAGAACACCTTTGATGGTGCCAACATGCATTGGACATGTTCCCCCACTGATTCTCAGCAGTGTGTCCAAAGTAACCATGAGAGGAAAACTAGGGGTCTGATGTAACAAAAATGCTCACTGGACAATGGTGACAAAAGTGCTGTTGACACTGTACAAAGAGCAAAACAGCTGCTGCTCCATTTACTGAGGAAGTTCATCTTACCATGGTCTACAGTGTCATTACGTAATGCCACTGTAGATACAGGAACAAATGACACTCTTTTATCTTCTCAAACATCTTTTCCATTTGTTTTGACCAGTCAGAAGGCAAGGAGAATTGCTTGCTATTGGTTTTGCAGATGTGATGGAGAATATTCGATGATACATCTTGTTCCTCTCCCCTCATTGCTTCATTGTTCCTCTGGTTTATATCACAGTTTCCCTTCTGCCTATGTCATCCCCAACACTATTCTACCCCCCCCCCCCCCCAAAAAAAAAAATCTACCAGTACCAATGCAGCTCACAGCTTTGGATTGCAAGAAGTGTGGAAGTTTCCATGGTCCCACTCAGTCATTCACTAGGGCAAGAGCCACATCAAGCAAGTGTAGTTCTCAGCTACTGCTGCGTGGGTTTCTGTTTACCCAGCCTGCCAGTCTGTGGACTTCCAGCACAGCTCATACATCATCACCCCACTGTCCACCTGCCTCACTGCCTTAAAGCGGAGAGTTTCAATCAAGCAAGAGTTCCCTGCTGCTCTGTAAGAGTGATTATTACTCTAGCTAGCTTGATTATTTTAGAGGCTGTTCTCATCTGTGTTTTTTCACAGAGGATTGTGGTTCCAACCAAAAAGGTTCAGAGATCATAGTTTTCCATGTGGGCTTGATATTTTTCTTTATCTTCTCAAAGACGCATCATTATATTTTACTTTAGGGTCGTAAAAGTCAAAATGAGAAGCTCCACCTCCATTACAAACCATTTGACACTTTGCAGCACAGTTTTTGTCCAAATCATTTTTCTCAGTCAGTCAAATCAGTTTTGCACTTGACTCCTCCCTTTTCACTCACATATTTCCATCCATCACTCCCAGCCGTCCCTACCACACTCTACCACAAGCCTCCATCTTTCTCACCCTCTCCATTTTCTGTTTGTGTGTCTGTGGGCATGCATGTCTGCTGGGGGTTTCCATGCACCTCTCCCTTTCCAAAAACAGACACCTGCACTACCCCACCCATCCACCTCTGACGTAGATACTCCCTACTGGGAAAAGCAAATGAGAAGAACTGTGTTCAGAGTAAAAGGGTTAAAGGGAGAAAGAGAGGGAACGTAATAGAGGGAGTCTGTGATGCCTTCAGACGCAGTTGATCTTGTTTATTTGAAGTGCAGCAAAGAAACTGCATACAACTCTCTGTTAGTGGTCTGACTTGACGCCAGTCACCATCTCTAACGTACACCGGGGGGTTTAATGGCTCTCTAAATAGGAATACAAATAATCCACCAGTTGGACTACGTATTACAGTACAACAGAAGCTTTGGTACAGAGGTGACTCAACTCTAATGCCACATCATCAAGGACACACTATGGTTTCTCAACTTTCATTGCAGTATCATTCATCGCAGAGCCTTTGACAGTCCTTAGACCTTGCCTGGCAGGCCTTATGTAGGCACAGATGGCTTCTGTACCTGAAATCAGCCAAACTCTGCTCCACTTAATCTTATCATTCACCTAATGGCTATACAATCATTAAAAGGACAAGTGTGTAGGATTTAGTGACATCTAGTGGTGTAGTTGCTGATTGCAAACTCCTCGCCTTGTCCTCCCCTTTATGGTCAGCTATTGTGGTGGCAAAATTTGTAAAAAAACAACAACAACATATATACAGAGCAAGTGTTTGTTTTGTCCATTCTAGGCTACTGTAAAAACAATGTGGTTTAACACAACGGACTCCATTGAAGAGAACCCACAGCGTCTGTGGATAATAAAGACTCATTCTAAGGTCACAAAAATAAAACGATTCTTATTTCCAGGAGATTATACACTAATGTAAACATAGTTACGCATATTATATTATATTTCTGGAATATTTTGTAAATAGAGCCCCCTAAATCATACACACCGGACCTTTAAAGGCATCATTCTGTGACATGCAAAGTGCTTGCTTGCTACATTCAGCAACTTACACTTACAACTTGAAAAGATTCCCCATTGTTGCCTTTATTTCTTTTGTTGCTCTCAATCTGGCTAGCTAGTTTTTTAAATTTTGTATTAAAACTCAAATAATTTCAGTAATCTTGAATCTGAACCTTCCTTTGGCAGGAAGGTTAATGTGATTGATGGTTCATCAAGAAAAGGACATTTCTCCAAAACATCTCATAGTTATAGATTTAGTCGGACTGATTGGGTCTATGATCCACTTATTAGTAAAGGCCAAAAAAATGAGCCTTTATTATAAATATTGTAAATAAGTCCTTTAAATGTATTTGAAAATGTATGAAACCTGTCAGCAACTACTATAAACAGTTGACCTTCTGTTTAAAGCTATTCAAATATTTTGTTGTATGTGTCTGGCCAAAGTGCTCAGGACTGTTAATAAGCTGACAGCTTCGTCTAATATTACACGACATTGACTCTACAACAAAGAAAGACATCACTATTGTTTTATGGCCTGAGTGAGGAGAACACTGTCCAATTATTGTGAACCACCTGTTGAATTTTAAACAACAGAATAGCAAGATGTCAGGACTAATCGTAAAACAATATGTGACCATGTCCAGCATCAGCACAAGCTTTATTTTGTCAGCTGGCTGAATCGCTTTTGGCTACAACTGCAGCTCTAATAGATAACAGTCCACAGACTCATTTATCCAAAGGACAAATCTATTAAATGTCATGCATGCACATCATGCACGGTGTAAAGAGCAGTCATTTTCTAAGAAAGACAAAAAAAACAGATTGAGAATACACCGACCCCCCCTTCCTGTGAATTATGGGGTGAGTGGTATTCTCCCTATAATTCACAGAGGTGAGTGGTGTTTGAGGAAACACTGCCCCCTAGTTGGGATAGATATGCATCTTTATTTCTTTTATATGAAATAGACAAAAACCTGCCGTATATAATATGCATTTTGTTGACTTGATTCTGATTTGATTATTGATCCTTCAAACAGTCTTCATGTTGTGTGGAATATTAGTCCCTTTTGAAATTAGTTTGAAAACAAGTACAACGTAAAAGTACTTATTATGCAGAAAAACAATCCCTGTAAATGTTCTCCTGTTATATTTGATGTTTATTAATTAATATTACTGCTGCATTCATGTGTATGTTGCATTTTACTGCTGTAGATGTTTACAGTTGCACTAATTTCGACCACTTTATATACTAGTTTAATCTGCAGCAATACATGATATATATTTAATATATTATATATATACATATTCTATAGGATCATCATATGTTTGTAGTGTTGCTGCCCCACGAGGATCACATATTGCAAAAAAGTCAACTTTTCATGAGCTCAGAAAAACTATTCTGCTCTCATGTTTATCATCGTGCATTTTCCAGCTAATACAAAAGGGTCTTTAACTAGTTTATTTACCTTAAGAAGTAACTTTGTCTATAAATTTGCACTTTATTTATGACTTTGAGCCTTATCCCTTAAAATTGCACCAGTGTGATACACCAAAAATGATGTCATATTGGTTGCCGTTTGCCAGGTTATGATTTTCCAGAGGTAACACACAAGTATGAGCTTATTTGACAGCTTGGCTTGCATGTGACTCCAACACGTGTGAGGCATTTCTTTGACAGCCACGCTTTCCTGCCTTCTGGACACTAAAAACAAAGGCCAGACTTTGTTGAAAGATCTAGCATGTGTCTGCTTTATGTGAGACTGAGCTCACGTGAGTGAGGAGTTTAAGTTAAAGCCGAGCATATGTTAAACGTCAGTGCTCGCCCTGACTGGGCAAACAAATTACTGTTGATGTTGACTTACATCCAGACCCTGGGAAATGTAATTAGCAGTCTTTAGATGTTTCCCTTTGAAAAAAAATGTTTAAGACCTTTATGATATATGATAGTCTATTTAATGATGCTGAATTGTGAATTCTAATGTCATTCTCAATCATATCTGATTGACAGGAAACTCTGTAGATCTGTTTGGGAGCATTTTAATTTCAGACAGATGTTGCATATGACAGCCTGAAGATGTGAATGTGACTGGAGAAGCATTCATTCAATCAGCTATTGTTACATAGAGAATATTTCAAAGAATTGTTCATCGGTCGTACAGTAAAACATGAGTGCAGGTGTGATAACAGTGAGTTCCTACGGAGCCTTTGTGTTGACGTGCAGTTTGGTAACTGCTAGAAAGATGAGTTGGTTGGCAGACGCTGGCAGACTTGGTCACAGAAAGCACGCTGAAGATTTCTAGTATACTTTTTAACATTTCTAACATGCAAATGGACGTTACAACGACAACACATATTAGACTCCTAATAGAGATTTAGGGTGTCTGACCATACTGGTGTTTTTGCAGCCATTTACACTAATATAAATGAAGTATGCCTTACATGACAACTTTTGGCACTGTAAAAAAAAATCTACTTGTATTTTGTACATTTGTATCAAGTTATGCTGAATCGCATGGAACATATATATATATTCAGTTTTGTCAGAGAGGAATGGTACATTCATGTGCAAGTATGGATTGTAAAAACAAACAATGCTGTTTGGAAGCTGACTCTTCATTTGCAGAGCTACAAAATCACACGAGATGTGGCATATGTGATGGCAAAAACATGTTAAGATACCAGTATGGTTGTTGAAGTCAATCCTTTGGCGTGTGATACAGATTGAAAGTGCGTTTTGTGCAACCAGCAACAGAGAAAACAACACAATTAAAGTTTGTTTCAATTAAATATTACTGATGCCTGCTGAATGATCAAACTCTCTACTTTAATTTTACGCAATTTAAATTATGACGTAGGCGACATTTCTCATATTTCTGTGTTTATGTACCTCGCAGCCCTTAATTCCGTCCCAAAGCAACTGGAACACACATTGCCTCCCTCAGCTGGAGAGAGTCAGCCTCTTCTTCATGTAAAGAAAAGCAAGGTATGTAGCTCCTCCGAGAACACCTATTAAGAGAGTGGTGCCAAAAATCACCGGTGCGTTCTTCCTGGCCACACGAAACGCCACAGGAAGGACAGCGGAGATCAGGATGTTGTTGACATGGCCCAGCACTCTCCTAAAGGCCGGGCGCTCCACCACGCGCTCGTAGTATGTTTCCAGGTTCACACGGTTACCGTTGCCCCAGTAGCGGCGGGAGAGGCCGAGGAACTTGAGGCGGTGTAAAGTGACTGCCAGAGAGACATCAGCCATGCTGAAAAAATCACCACAAAGCCAGGACTGACTGCCTTCTTCTGTGAGTGCAAGAAGGTAAAGAGAGAGAGTGTAAGGTAACAAAAAGATAACACGACATTCAAAATGTTGCTGCCATCAAAACTTCGATGTCACGCTGGCACATGTGTTGACATTATTACAGTCATAAAAATGTAATTGTGTCTTTTATTGTGTGTCTGTTAATAGTAAAGTGGTTGCTAAGTGACAAGCTATTGTGGTCGCTTACCAGGCGTTTCTTCCACCCTCCTCTGGAGCTCTGTCTCGACCTGGTCCATCACACTCTCCAGTTCATCCAGAAGCTTCTTCAGGTACTTCATGTTGTCATGGTCAAACAACTTGGACTACAGAAACATTTTTATATAAATACTTTTCTACACTGATTATACCTATTATTCATAATACCCCCAAAAACGCACATACCGACTAGGATATATAGACAAATGTGTTCTTTCAGCTGTTAATTTAAGAAAATAAACTTTATTTTCATTTGATTTAGAGATCATAATTTTTATGGATTAAATATAACCTTTGTTTTGCTAGGTGTCTGTATTACATTTGGACTCAGGAGCCCAGAGAGTCTCTAAGCCGAGTCCAGTTATTACAGCCTGGACAGCAATATAAAAAGCTGTAACTCAGTATTATGGGAAACCAGACTCCAAAAAGTCCAGAAATATGTATCATATGTTGCTATGTTTTGGCCTTTTAGGGCAGCACAGCTTAATAGAGAACGATAAATTACAGGTTTGTTTATTTGGCACTCTGCTAACTTTACTTACTTTCAAGCGCCGCTGTTTTGCTATATAAGCATCTTTAAGCTCTGGGTTCTGCTCTGCCAGTTTCTTTAGCTCCGTTTGTGTGTTTCCAATCTGCGCTGTCACACAGAAATACAGTGTCACGTTAGAGACATTATACAGTGATTATTAGAACAAAAGTTTGGTCTGAAAATTCATAATATTGTACAGAAAACACCTTTCCTTTCATGCAACATCTCCCTTTAATTAACAGGCATTTAACAATAGATATAAAGCATGCAGGCAAGAATTAAAGGTGTTCAACTAAGTAGAAAACTTTAAATGTGAGTAGGTTGAGCAGATTGAGTGAGATCTTTGTGGAAGGCTGCCAACAATTTGTTGAATGCATGCCTAGAAAATATAAGGCTGTTCCCCTGGCAACAAGGGGTTTTATCTAGTACTTGGCATAGAGGAGATTATGTGTAGTTGTGCCTGTTTAAAAAAAAACACTCGAGTGCATCACTAAGTGTGTCTTACTTCGTATACATGTGGCAGCATATGCAGGTATGTGGGAGTCCACTGTGATCTCAGGGTGGAGGATGCAGCCATGGGTGTAGGCATCCATCTGCAGCGAGTCCAGCAGCTCTCTGTAGTGTTGCACTCTGAGATAGTATGTACTGCCCTCTTCAGGGATCAGCTTGGGAGTGCCCTCTGGAGACAAACAAATCATGAAAAGGACGGAGCAAGCAACACATGTATGAATGTAAAGGTACTACTTTTTTTCTATCTCCAAATAGAACAGAAAGGAATCAAATTGACTTCTGCCACAGACAACTGAGAAGTGTTTTGATCATTACAAGCAAGCGAGGCTAGCTTAGAATACAGGAGAGCAGTTAAGACCTTTGGATGAGCTTAAATAGGTTCATGCTTACCAGATTTTTGGTGACTGGATGGGACAAGATCAGTGCAAACCAACAGAAAATGGAAAATTTAACAGAAAATGATGAATGGTTGAAAAATAAACAAAGGCACAATACAAAATGTACAACAAATTCAAATAAAAAATGACATTTAGTTTAAAATTAAATTCAACAAAGACCACAGTTGAATTGATAGGATGCATGCAAGATGGATAGGATGGATAGGTAGATAACTATAGCGGGCATAAGATGCAATCTTATGTTTTTCAAAACATAGTTTAAACATAGCTTTTTTTTTCAGTCTCACCATCATTGAAATTTTGCTCCAAGTAGTCCATGATCTGTGTTGGATCACAAATGACGTTGTCATTGTGGACTAGGACCGGCACCTCACCAGTGGGATTAAGGCGCATGAACCAGGGCTCGTTGTGTTCACTGAGCGGTAGGCTCACATCATATTCTTCACAGTGCAAACCTTTCTCTGCTATGGCCAGACGCACCTGCAAAACAAAAAAAATTTTGTAGCAAAAAACAAAATCAATCTTAATCCCATCTAAGGATATAGTTCCTCTCAGTTCATGTTTACCACATATTATGACAAAAAAACAAACAGATGGGCTACGTCTGGTTATGTTGCCACATATTTAGGTAATTTTAATTTTAACAGAAATATGAACAAGAACAAAACATCTATTTAGTGTTTTACAAGATTTTTAACATACTGTTTGTATGTTAGAGAAGCGAAAGTAATATATTATCGATAATTCTCTCGCCTAACATACTGCCTACTGTCCAGTAGGTCCCGTCCACCCGCCCCTTCCTTAGTCCTCTTCCGTCCCATCCACTCCAACCCCTTTGCAGTGAGTTATACTTTTATGGAGCTTATAATTTTTGTTGACAATGTCTGAGAGGTATTAATTTAAATACCATGGTTACTAATTAGGTTGGAGTTTGCAGTAGTGTTAAACCTGGACTGCATTATATCAAGAGGTGTTTCTAATATTTGGGCCACCCCCTTTGCATACATATAATGCAGTCCAGTTTAACACTACTGCAAACTACAACCTCAACAGTAAACATAACAGTTAAATTAATATCTCTCTGACAGTGTCAAAAACAAAAACTGAAACATTATAAGCTTTGTAAAAGCAGATTTGATGGCAGGGTTGTTGTGTTGGATCACATTGGATTGCACAAGAGATTATTTTTGCAACCGAGTACAGATTGTCTGGTCGGTGGGCTTCACAGAATAAAGGCAGTGTCCACAGATAACTCGGATGTCTGAACATCTTCTGACAACATTTCAGAAACATCTGACTCGACATGTGACGGGGAGCTGTCCACTGCGCCGTGGTGCTGAATCGTAAAGACACTCACCTTCTGAGAGTTGAACGACTGCGTCCAGTGATACAGCGTTAACTTTGACTCGCACAGTTTGGCAACTGTATCACACTGCTGCTGCACATCTTGTTCCGAGTCTGTCTCTATAAGAGCTGTTTTCTCATCTTGGGATACAGAGCTGTTTTCGGACGCCATTTTATCTGTTAGTGTTTTTTAGGGGACAAGTGAGGACAGCACATAATATCACAGCAGACAAAATACACCTCCTACTGGCACGGAGTGGAACATTTATCCTCTTCATTTCATAGAGGTACAAACTCTTAAAAAATAAATATAATAATGATAGTTCCTAATTTATTTGTATAGCACGTTTCTGTGCTTCACAGGGCAAAATAATAAAGATAGACAACAGTGAATAGTTGAATTATTAAAATGTTATAATAAATAAAAGCCAGTAAGAAAACCAAAAACCTAAAAAAAGAAAAGTTTAAGAACAATTGTACAAAAATTAAAAAACAAATGAACAAACTTAAAAACTACAACAATAAAACAAACCTATAAGATGAATAAGCACAGGGGATAAAAAAGTCAAAGGAAGGATGACCAGGACTTAAAAGCTCGGTGTTGTAGTCCTAACCATGTTACCCATAAGTCTAAACGTGCTTTATTAATTAAGTTTGTAAGTCTGCAAGTTAGTTTAAAAGTTCATAATTTAAGACTATCCAACAAATAAGCGTTGAGCTACCTAGTATCACAGCTGTACAATGAGTGCATTTGGACAGAAGAGGTCGCTGTTATCTATCCATTAAATGTGTGAGTTACACAAACTGCTCTGTGGTCAGCCCTGATCCAAACAGTGGCCACACTGCTGATACTTGCTTTCACTAATTGAATCATTTGAAATTCATTTTCTGTAGGTTTTAGAGAGAGGCTGACATGAAGCACTGACTAAAGTAGGCTGATGACTAATGTGCTGACTCTTATGGAGTCATTTTGAAGTCAAAATGGCCTTTGCTACAACACATTTTGCAAAAATAAAAACGGTTTATTTAGCTCTCATAGCAGTAATAACACAATACTATGAGACACAAAGACATTTCATAAGATAAGATATTCTATAGTAGAATATATAACAAAATCTACAACTTATAGGCTTAGAAAATACATTCAAACAATAATGTACTGAACACAACATGAACTTGATATGAGTATTAGTGATACTGCATGCTGCACAAATCTGATCTCTAAATCTAAATAGGTATAGCTGTATTTATAGTTTCCTGGTATACATTATCACCTCACAAATATAAGCCATAGGAATAATATTATGTGATTTATAAACAAACTATAATAAGTAATAAACTCACTGTCATTATTCCTTATGTATCATTCACACCTGTAACGTGAGGCGTGTCTGTCAGATGTATAGAGCGCTTTGGCAAAGATATACAAGCACCTTATTTTGGGGGGTAACGCGCTTCACTGAGGGGGGGGAGAGAGAGAGGAGAGTGGGAGGTCCCTGTGGTGTGACGTTGCGATTGGCCCAGTGTCTTTCCTCAGCAGGGACTCGACGCCTCTCTCTCCCTCTGTGATCAGTGGGTGAGAGGGGGGAGACGAGCAACATACAACGGAGAACCCGGCGTGCGCCTCCGGTAAATGACGCCCACCATTCATACCTTTACACTTAGCGTTACGCATGCCTTTTGTATTGCATGTCAGTGTCTGGAAGTACCATCCTCTATCCTCACCCTCCTATTTTTTGCACCTTTAGTCATCATCTTGTTGGCTCATCCTTTCATCTCACCACCGGTCCTGGATCCCCAAACCTCGGTCCTGGAGACGCCTGAGTCTGCAGCAGCGCACGATCTGCTTTATTTCCAGCCTATATCTGAATGACGGGCGGAAGGTTTGACTTCGACGACGGTGGCACTTACTGCGGGGGGTGGGAGGATGGCAAAGCCCACGGACACGGCATCTGCACCGGACCCAAGGGCCAGGGCGAGTACGCCGGGTCCTGGTCGCACGGCTTTGAGATAGTAGGGGTGTACACCTGGCCCAGCGGGAATACTTATAAGGGCTACTGGTCCCAGGGGAAGCGGCATGGGCTCGGCGTGGAGAATAAAGGAAAGTGGATGTACCGCGGAGAGTGGAGTCACGGTTTTAAGGGTCGGTACGGTGTCCGGCAAAGCCACAACACACCTGCTAGATACGACGGTACCTGGAGCAACGGGCTGCAGGATGGATATGGGATCGAAACCTATGGCGATGGCGGTAAGAAACCATGGTCCAGTGTTTGTTTTGCGTGTGTGTCGCTTTAATGGCTGTGACTGATGATGTGTTATGTACTCTGTGCGTTTGTGAGGATGCTCAGAGTCCATCTGAGGGAGGCTAATGGAAAGACAACAGTCCATGAATCTCCATCTGATATGATCTGAGTTGAAGCTGAGATTGCGCACTGCGCACCGTGGTCAAGCGCAACATCATTTACCCCCTAAAAAAACTATGTCTTATCATCCCGGCAATGTTAACTTGCTGCAGTTTAACATAATGGTTCCTCTCTTATTTCAACTCATTTGGCAACTACCGGTTGCTCCTCATATGACAGTGGGAGGAGAGTGAGTCCTGTTGCCAGCTCAAGAAGGAGTTTGGAAATCACAGCAAATCAGTGTGTTTGGAGCCAATTATAGCCAGACTATCACCCACTCCTGTCATTTTCACATTTGAACCTTCACTGCGGTAACACACCTCTTCAAGAGTGTATCTCCTGCATAAATGCCAACCTCTCCAATTAAAATGAACTCGTTTAATCACATTTCTTGAGGAAGTCGAGTCATTATGCAAGTGTGTACAGCATGCCAAGACATTGGAACCCATTTCTAAAGAAACAACTGCAAAACATGTGCAATTTCAGTGAAAAGTTGTGAAGATTTAAAATTGTATTTAACACACATCTGTCATCATATGTCATCTATGGATTCAGTTATTTTATACACACCCCACATGACCTCACTAATCAGTGGCGTGTTCACAGATTGTCTAGAGACTTGTGTGATCAGGGAGGAAACATCTTGAGCGGTCTGCAAACACAGTTGCTTGTAGGCAGTGTAGCAGGCTTGTTACAGACAGTCCTCTCTGATTATAAAACAATCCAAGTCACGGGTGATTTGTGAGCATCGTATCGACTAACGGAAGCCTTATGGTGCAGAGTAAATGCCTCACATATGATGGTTAGAGAGGGCTGGACTTTGGAAATCAGCTGATCCTAGAGGATCTACAGAACATCTGGCCCGTCTGACCCTGCAACATCCTGATAACTTGATCTGCAGGGTGACCGATTTGAACTGTAGCGCAGAGCCAGCCTGTTAATCTCATGCCGTTTATCCATCTAAACTCCTGCCTGGGCTAGTATATCATTTTCTGTTAGAATCTGACTATTATGGCTTACTTCGTTGTTTTGGTCAATGAGATCCAGGTACTAGATCAAAAAGCCTTTCTTATTATTGAGGATCAGGATTGTAATATGATGCTCTGAAGAAGCTACAGTAGGCCAGCACATGCTCACTGGGCTCAGCAGCACCAAATGGGATTAATGAAGTATTCCTCTCATTATGTGACTCATAGCAATTCCCTGCCGTCAGAGACAAACGGATGGTGGTGAATGTGCCTACTGTCAGTGGGGGAGTTAGTGGCTGCCTGAAAATAGGCTCCTAGCTGAGTGATTCACATTTATCCCAAGTGATCCTCAGTATCAGTACCTTAATCAAATCTCTGTGATTGAGTTAAGTTATACTCACAGTCCCAGATCTGAGAGGAAGGAGAGAAAACATTTCATTGGCTGATATACTCCGTACCCCTACAGCAAGGCTCCTCTGTGTTCCCATATGTAGTGATGATTCAACGACTTAGTGCTGATATAGAGAATATCTAGCCAGCAAAAATGCAAGGTGCACAGCAGAGGAACAAGAGAAACCTTGTGAATGTCACAACACATAGCAAAATAAGTACAAAGTGTAACCTTTAAGGTTAATGTTACACAGGTATGATTTAAAAGCATTTACAAAACAGGTTATACTTATCTTCAAATATTCAGCTTTTATCATCAGTGTTGGTGCAAACTCTCCCCTTAATGCCTCAACCTTGAAGAGCATTAGTTTGCTCTGTTTTGTTCTTTGTCTTTCTGGGATAGTTTGTGGATTCAATACTGCAGACAATGTCTAGTCTTGTACACTATTTCAATTGATTTAGATAAAAGACAGCCCTGTTTTTGGAAGATGGCCCGGTGAGACTGTGCAAAGGCAAGCAAAAACAGACCCAAGTAGCACTTTTAATACACATTTGCTTATTAGAATCACTCTCAGACCGCAGCTGATCGGGCTTTACGATACCAACCAATGCCAAATATCTCTTCCTGGAACTGATGGGTAATAAAGAAAATGATCAGAAAGTGAGGCCTAATTTAATTTGCCCACATAGTGCTTTTAAATGTGGGATTTTACCTTCCGGAGATGGTAAAAATAGAATATACTGTATCTTCTGTTGTGTAATGCCAAAGAAATTGCTGGTGGTTGCCAGCCTGAGGGTGGAGTCCTCTAAAAGGGGTCACGAGAGTGGCCTGAGTGGTCTCATAATGATTTACTCACAAAATTGGTGAGATAAACCTGCGAAAATAATACAAACTCTTCTTTGTAGCTACTTATAAATCAAAAGTACATATGCAACATGTGATGAAGAGTCATGTTAAAAGGGGTCATAAGATAAAGAGGTTGGGAACTTCTGCATTAGGATCAGGTACATACAGTACAGTAGCACTGACCCCTGTCTACCTGTTCCACAGGTACCTATCAAGGCCAGTGGATGGGTGGGATGCGGCATGGCTATGGTGTGCGTCAGAGTGTTCCCTATGGCATGGCCACCGTTATCCGCTCACCTCTTCGCACATCTCTGGCCTCCCTACGCTCCGAGCAGAGTAACGGCACAGTGCTCCAGGACCTCTCCTCCCCTGCAGACACGCCGACAGGCAGCCGTGGCGGCTTCGTCCTTAACTTCCACTCAGACAGCGAGGTCGTCACTGGCAAGAAGAAGGGCCTGTTCCGCCGGGGGTCACTCTTTGGAAGCCTCCGGCAGTTGCGTAAGTCTGACTCTCGGACCTCAATCTCCAGCAAGCGCAGCTCTGCACGAAGCGATGCCACCATGAGCCGCATCAGCTCCAGTGATGCCAACTCTACCATATCCATCGGTGACGGCGAGCTGCAAGATGAGGACCTTCCTCTAGAGGACCATGTGGATGCCACCACGACTGAGACCTACATGGGCGAATGGAAGAACGACAAGCGCAATGGATTTGGTGTTTCAGAGAGATCCAACGGGATGAAGTATGAGGGAGAATGGCTTAACAACAAGCGCCATGGTTACGGGTGCACGGTTTTCCCAGATGGCACCAAAGAAGAAGGGAAGTACAAAAATAACGTGCTGGTGCGTGGAATAAGGAAGCAGTTGATTCCTCTTAAGAACCCCAAAACCAAAGAGAAGGTGGATCGGGCTGTGGAGGGGGCACAGAGGGCTGCAGCCATTGCCAGGAGTAAAGTGGAAATAGCAGCATCCAGGTACTGTTTATGTGTGTGTTCATTCACGCTTCTGTATGTGCATGTGGATGTATACTGTGTAAACACAAAAAAGACAGGGTGAACATTCTCAGGAGTTTATTTTCAGCATTGAAGAGTCAGAGCTGTGGCCTGTTTGACAAACATCTCCTGGTCTGATTGAAGGCTCAGTCTTGTGTAAGTGGAGTCCCATGACAACAGCTCCGACCTTTATACATCATCAACAGTCAAGGCTTTTGTGTAGCTTGTGTGATCATCCCTGGAAAAGGTTCTGTTTCTATTCTCTGCCCATATCTTTCATTCCCAGGGAGAGGGGTTAGGCATCTTGTGTGTGTGTGTTTGTGTGTGTGTGTGTTGGTCTGCGATTGTGTGTCTGTGAGTTCATGTGCATGAGCAGTATAGCCATACCTGTGTCCATGCCAAATGCGTCTCGTGTGCCCAATAACGATACCTGCTCCTCCTGCCAAGTATTGCTCTGATGTGGCATCTGCTCTTTAACAGGTGGATGAGATGTGACCTTTTCCTATTAAAGCCTCCCTCCTACTGGGACACAGTTCAGCGTACGCAGCATCACTTTGACATCCTCTGGTTTCATTGCATCAGGGAATTATTAGACTGAAGACTGTGAGGATGTGTACAAGCTGTGAAAAGGTCTCCATGCAATCACGCATCTCTCCAGAGATGTACATGAATATGTATGCACGAAAAGACACGAACAATCATTTACAATTTGCAAAAGCAGAGATATGTTAATTGCACTTCCGTCTCACACACTAAGAAAAATAACACAGCGTTACAAAATTACTGATTTCTTTTTTATGTTTTATATAATTATACAAAATTAAGAGTCACCGACCACATCTGTTAGGCACACATGTTCACAGTGACAACATGCCGATGCTTAGCAGGTAAAACCTTTGCCACATTAACATTTGATAATTAGCATCAAACACATTTTGCAGGTTTGTGGGTCACAAACCAAAATATTCATTTTTGCAATCAATCGCGAAGAGATGTTTTGCAGGAGGAGAAAAAACGTTGACCTGCTGGTGCCACAACAATAAGAGTCAGGCGACCTCCTTGAATATCAGTACCAAATATCATAGAAATCCATCCAGTAATTGTTGAGATATTTGGATTAAAATGATGGTGGTGCTAGTAAGGTTCAGCCTCTGGGGATCATGAAATGTCTGTGCAAATGTTCAATTCATCCGATAGTTGTTGAGATATTTCAATCTGGGACAAAACCAACTTCACTTCGTCACTTCACTATATAATGGCTAAACAATTATACCCTTTGGATGTTGTATAGACCAGCTAAACAATAATAAATCATTACTTTATGCTCTAGTAATTTATAATGTGTATGATTATTTCAATTGTTTGACTAAATTGTTAATCAGCAATCTACAGTATTTGAACTGCACTCAGTATTATAAAACACTTGAGAGATTGAATAAGAGTATTTTGACTCGGGGCTGAAGCTAGTCATTTACAGCAGTAAGAGCAGACTTTATGAATGGCAGGCGTTATTTAAAAAATCCAGACATTGCAGTGAGTGGAGAGGGAAAAAATGCTTTATTCTGCAGATTTAAAGGATATAAGATAAAGATTATATAAGGTGGATTAAACATGCTTGATATTAAAACTCATGCATGCTGTTTATTCCACAGATAAGAGCCATAATATTATGAGTCTGTATCTGTGTCAGAGAAAAATGAATAATGTGTTGAAAGAAATTCCTCCTCTTTGGCTGTGCATAAGCAACAATTTATAGCAGGAGGGAGCACATGACCTGATGCATAGTGCTAAAGCAACAACAGTAAAAGCATTCAAGCTGATACAAAGTGTTTATGGCAGTAAACAAGGTCCCGTGTACTGTAGTAAGTGATCAAATTACTGCCTGGTATGTGCCGCTGGAAATCTCAAAACAAGCTCTTCGGATCTCCTGACAGAAATCAAGATTTTTAAATTAAGACATGATTCGTGTTAGAAATAGACAGCTAGAATGGCAGACTGTGACGGGTGTGTGTAAGCAGGTTATGTAAGCCTCATTATACAGTACATGGCAAAAGATGCGCTCGTATTGATCCAGTCCTGGTCACATGACTCTCTGTCTTTGAATGTGGAGCATACCCAGTGGATCCACAGGGAATGATAGGAGTGAGACGGAGCCGGTAGAGGAAACAGAGAGAGGGTAAAAATGGATTGAAGTGAGAGAGCCAGGGGATGAATGTTGATTGGAAACGATGGGGGATGCAAAGACTTTGCTGAGCAAGAGGTTTTTGAGGAGTCCGGAGTGGACAGGAATGAAAAGAGAACCAAATTAAAAAAGAAGGGGGGGCGCATAGGGGACACACCCGCCCCTCCCCTTTGAATTACTGTACAGAAAGAGCTATCCCATCAGCCTCTGGGGTGGAGCTGATGATCTCATACTCGTGATCAACCAATCGATAGAGAGCTACTGTGATGAGGCGGAGTGGAGTTCTGTGTCTGTGACCCCCATTCATAGTTATTTTGTCACTCTTATCTATTTAAAATGGACTTCTACACACAGTGTGCTCGTGTCTCTGCTTGTGTCCATGGGCGTGTGTGTGTTTGTGTGTGTGAGTCCGAGGCCTGCGAACTGAGATAAGTGACTGTGCCATTAAAACGTTGACCATTTCATGGTGCTTCTCCCATAAAGCCTTTTTGTTACAGCTCAGCAGTTTAGGTATCATGGGGGCTCAGGGGTGTGTCACTACACGCTGTGTAATCTACTCTAATGGCCTTTGTTATACCTAAACCTTCCCAGAATTCGCTATGCTATCTCATAAAAGCAGAAGTATTAGAGAGAAGTGTATTAAGAAGTGTAAAACCTCACAAAAGTTGCATATTAGTTTAAATGTCTATGTATAATCTGTTGATTTCCTGGCATGTTTGATCTGACCTTCCCTCCTTCTCAGGTTAAGTTTATTAAGCCCCGCCACTGCTACTCGAGTGTTAAGAATGATTAAAATGCCAAAACAAACATACAGTAAGCCAGTATGTGCATGCAGGCCAAGTGTGTGTTTCCATTTGATAGCACTGTTTGCTCTGCAAGCTCTAGTGAAAGGTTAACCAACACCTAATATGCAGGTCCTCCAGATATAGGAAAGATATTTATATGATGCTTATTTTCTTCTTCACAGCAATCAGCAAAAAGTTGAGACTAATGATATTCAGGAATGTTTATGAGTATTTATCTTCATCACATGTCTGCCTGAGGCTGTTTTTGGCCTGCTTTGTTTCTCTGTCACATATATGGATAGATTTTTTAAATTAAATTTGCAGATAGGACATGTGTTAATAAATTTGATAGTGAGCCGATCTGGATTTTTTTGAAAAGTATAACTTTTGCACACCTGATTCTAGCTCAGTTTGTTTTACTGTCTTACAGTTCAGACATGTATTTTTACCTCGATTTGGGTGTTGAGTATAATTTGATGACGAAAAAAAAAAATCAGACAATTAACATTTGCATGCTTATAATTATTGATGAAAACAAAGTGTAGTTATAACCATACTTAAAACTACATACTTGACTTGTAAAATAATAGCAAAGATAACCCCAAATCTTTAAAATATGCTTCAGGATCACAAATCTGATAAAATATAAATTATGTGTGGTTGTAAGGAAAAAGTTTTGTTGTTTTCAGATGCTTCTTACCTCATGGTCTTATGAGTACAGTGTTAAATTATTTTAATTTATTGGGAAATTAGGCTGAAATATTTTAAACAACGATGAATTTGATTTGATTTAAGACGTTTACTCATGTTAATTATTTTTATAATGCCTGTCCTCAACATAGGAAGCCATAGCAACCGTATATGTTAGTAGTAAAACTTTAGGCGCACGTGTGCTCATCTATCCCTGTACTCTCGCTCTCACACTCACACATACACACTTACAAACACTCATCTGTCTATATGCATTCACCTAATCAGAGCTCACCTCTCTCCAGACAGGAACATCTCACACACATATGCTCAAATACACACACACACACACACACACACACACACACACACACACCCACACACACAACAAATGCATACAGTGAGGGTGCATGCAGTGTGTGCTACTCTGCTAGTGTGTCAGCAGTGAGTACTGACTAAATAAGGCAAGGCATCAGTTGGCTTATCAGCACCAGCCAGGAATATATACCCGTCCCACCACTGATATAGCAGCCCGCCATCTCACTCACACTATCATCTCTCCTAAATCTCTGTGTGTATGCGTGTGCATGTGTGTGTGTGTGTGTGTGTGTGTGTGTGCATGTGTGTCCATATAAATGGGAGGAAAAGATTCTAAGAGAATGGGAGAAATTGTCTGTTTGGATGTGAGAGATGAGATAAGGTTTGCTGTCGTTTGGCAAGAGAACAGAGAAAGTGTGTGCGGTGTGAGTGTGCTACGTTTGTGGCCAGGGGTGTTTGTTTATCACCTGCTGTGTGATGACCTCAGCCACTCACCACCTGCCCTTTTTGGAGAGAGTTATAGATCAGCCTGTGTTTCAACATCTCAACAAAATAATCCCAACACACAGCACGTCATGTAAGATTCCATCTTGGCTGTCCTCGATGGTGATGACTTCTTCTGCTTCAAATAGGGGCAACTGGGTTAATTTCTTCTGCGTCTGTGCATGTGTGTGTTTTGATCTTGGTGCTGATGCCACCTCTTATAGAGTTTTTATGAAGTGGCGTCGCACACCTTACAAAAGTATGTCAAGTTTGTTGCTTTATGAAGTGACAAAATGTACAGTAGCGATGACGAACGAAGCGTACGGTAACTGTAACTGTGGGAAGAACTTCCAGACGTCTGAATCACGAGTCAGAGTAAAGCAAGCCACATCATACAGTATATTTATCCCCAGACATGTCTCATATTTATGGCGATGTGATGGTGTGAGGTAACACAACATTTATTGCTGACAGATTCAAATGCTTATTCACCCACACGCACACACACACATAAAATAACCAGCCACATGAGCTTCATATTATCTATATAAGTATAATTAATGACTGTAGTAATTGGCAGCCTGTACGTACGAAAGAGCTATAAATAATGTGGCTGATGCAACGGGGCGTGTGCATCATGAGTTAGTCGAGCAGTTTCCAAATGACCCACAGCGCAATCAAATTACAGCGTGTAATGTAATTCTGTATTTACACCACATTATCATCATATAAAGTCATAGTCAGGAGACTTGCATGAAACCACGGAAGCAGTTTTAACGGTAACATGAAGAAGAACGATAGTAATGTTGATTGGTCTGTCGACCACTTTGGTCCGGACTGAAATATCTCAACATTCATGGTTCCCAGATGATATATCCATCTGAATCCGATGATCCCCTGACTTATCCTCTAGCACCACCACGGGGTTGACGTTTGCCCCCTCTCCCCATGTAATAACTTTTATGATCTTGTTGAACTTTGGATGCCCCTGTTGTAGATATAACATGACAAACTGATCTTTTACTGTGGCGCAATCTGCAAGAAAACACGAGTGCCCTCTAGGGTGCCCCATTGCATGCAGCTGGTGCCTTTTTTATTTTGTTCGGCCCTGCCCCTCACACAGCCTGAGTCCGCCAGTGAAAGCGAGTGACATTCCCACCTACCTCAGCTGTGCTGTGTACAGTGCTAATTAGTTAGCACGCTAACACTAAGCACACTAAGATGGTGAACATGGCAAACATTGTAGCTCGGGTATTGACATGTGATTTCATAGAGCCACAAACAACAACGTGAAAATAGTTTTTGAGCGTGTTAACGTTAAGCTGAAAGCATGGCATGGCTTTAGACACTTTAAACAATCTAAAACATACTGTATAAGATAAAAATGTTACATATCAGATTATGTGCCGGATAAAGGACGGCAGATGCCAAATAAGCAGCTCATTGCAGTCCAGTAAAAGTGGGTCCTCATTGCAAAATCTCTTGTACAAATAAGATAAATAAACATCATTTCGAAGAAATGACAAAAGCAGGAAATCTGATGCATCTATATGCCAATGATAGATGCTTTGATGCCACACTGCATTTCAGTAAATAGGAATGATGTAGAGAGAGGTCTGGGACTACATAGACTCAATGTTCTGACTTACAGTTACACTTCGTGAAAGCTCTGTTCCTGGGGGAGTTGAGGAGAATAGCCTGTGGGAGATGGCTTTGTAAATGTGAGTGAAGCGCTGGGCTGTGTCGACAGCAGTGGTGATAGGATTGGGTTTCACCAACATGCCATTACACTGTGTGGCTGAGGCTTGTAATCTCTCTGAGAATGGCACATATTTCTGCAGCTTCTCAAGAAAGACTGGGATGAGTCAGGCAGGCAGGCAGGCAGGCAGGCAGGTGGGCAGAGGGGGAAGTCATAAGACCGAGCCTGTTACAAGAGGTTAAATCATGTAGTGGTTCACCTGCAGTGATTAAAAATGTAAAAATACTCTTTGTGCAGATGGTTTACCAACTCCTCCATTTCCTCTACAATCTTCACTTGACTTGGTTTCTGAAGAATTTCCTAGAAGACTGAACTCCTTTTATGAAAACAGTGAATATGATGCATCGCTTTTTTTCCTGTGTATTGTCTTATGTCTGCCTTAATTGGGTATGTAACAGGGGTTAATGAGAGTTACAGTCAGTGAAGTGGGTTAAATATTGTATTAGACACACGGTGATTTGAGATGTAGAGAAATAATGAGTGCAAGTTAATAATAATTAATAGTGTTTCTTTTCAATAAGCTTGATCCCCAAGGATTCCCCACCACGCATGTGTGTGTCTGTGTGTGTGTGTGTGTGTTCATGTGTATGTGCTATCCTCCTGAGAATTACATGACAAGGTATTATGTAAAAATCCCAAATGTCGATGTGCAGTCGTGTCTAGCTCTTTGCACCTGTTCACATTATTTCACATAGGTACAGTATGTATGTAATACTCAAACACATGATACACATGTCTGTTGGTGAGGTGGATCCAAAAGTCACTGATATAAGTCTATAACAGTTACACTATAAATGAGTTGTGGGTTATGCTAAAGGTGCTGACTTATGGCCCAAAGCACACTTGCACACATGCTTGACCTGGTCCAGAGGCACCATCGCTGATCGGGAATAAACCTGTTAACTCCTCAAAGTCCACAGCGTACAGGCTGTGACTGTGACAATGTCTATAAATAGATCTGCACTGGAGAGGCAGAGGCTACTTTTAAGTCTAAAGTCAAATGCTGTTTTATTTTAGTTTAGTTTATGAACACCATTTTAACTGACTGATTTAGCTATGTAGACATTTTATATATAGTGATGGGTGATATGAGTGACATCTTCACTTCTGTTACAGTATTTGTATTTTTGTATTGCAAAACTGTGCTGCACTACTTTTTTTTTATTATTGATTAATTCAGATTGTCTCAATTCATTGTTTGATTTGTCCAAAAATGCCCATGTCTTTCTTCATCTGACAAATCAGTACGTCATAAACATGGTTATAGGATTATAAAGTATAATATGTGACATTTTTGTGAACAAAAGTTTGTAATATCTTTCAATAACGTTCCAATTTTTTTTTACTGAATATTCCGTTTTGCATGTATTGTATCAGCTACAAGTTAACATAATAACATGTAATATGTAATATCAAAAACCCAAAGATAATGTTAATATTTAGAAGGTGGAACCAGAAAGGTTTGGCATTTTAATTTTTTGACACAAAATGATTCATTAATCATCAAAATGTTTGCCTAAAAAATAAATGGATGGGTACCTAGGTATGACAAAATCTCTCATGGTCAGTATATATTCCTCCCATTCACATGTAACATTACATACATGTAGTTTCTACATCAACAAACATAAAATATCAATAATTAATAATTGTAATATGTTTGTAAAAATAAAGAATGGTAGCAACACCAGGTTTAGTTATAATATTTGGCATTTTCTTATGCGAAGCACAAAGAACAGTGAGCCTGTGTCGGTTTGTGTTGCCCGAAGCAACTTTAAAAATCTGTCTGCTGTTTTTCAAACGTGCTACGCTGTGAATTTTTAACCTCTGGATACTAACATGCCCCGCTAAATCTGTTCAGCCACTCTGATTGGCTAGCTAGGCGGCTTTCACCCCAGATGTTCACGTATTGGATTATAAAATCATCACTTTGATTCACAGTATTGCTATTCCACGCAGAAACACTTGGTGAAGCATGCAGCCACTCTGATAATCACATGCACAGATGACACTATATGTGTGGCTGATGCATTTTCTTTAGGTGGCTGTCACCTTTTCACAATAATCCAATAAATGGATTATATTATTTTAATAATGCAGACATAATGTGACCCACATATCATTAGCAGTTGTAGTTGATGGTAGTGAAACTTATTGAATTGATTGAATGTTATTCATAATAGTTGACTTTTTATGCACTTGTCCTCCATTAAAGATAAATTGTATGAAGGTTGCATTACAATTTTTTTGGTTGGTTGTGGGCTGATGTAACCTGATGCTAATGCTCCTTTTGGCATATGCGCTGAAGAGGAAATTGATGGTGTGTGTATACGATTGTGCGCGTGTGTGTATGTGTGTGTAGACAGTGGTGTGGCAGGAGATTGGAGGAGAGAGAGAGAGAGAGAGAGAGCACAGACCATAATTAAAACTATTCCTTAAGCTCAAGTGGTTGCCAGGCAATGTGACCTTTACACACAGGTTCAGCTTCGGATGTTGAGCCTTGTAGTTAAATGAGACACACCATGGAGTGGTTGTGTGTGTGTGTGTGTGTGTGTGTGTGTGTTTCTGTGTTCCTGTGTTGTCTTGTTTTTAGCCAAGTTGTAAACATTTTATTAATATTTATCCGTATATATTCACTTTGTCAAAGGGCACTTGAATGTTTCACTATTGAAAAATGTGTTTTATGTCTGTGATAGTTTGTGCGCATGTGTAGATTATACCCATACACTAGACTGTAGTGTGGGTTTCTTCATTTGCAAATTCATTAATACAGGCCAGATGCCTGGTTGGACGGCTTGCTCAAGTGTCTCTGGTGGTTGCTATGGTTACTGCCTCACCGTGGTCATCATGGTGTCAGCCATTTGTTGATTTTCTTTATGAAGTAGTAGAGTGAGGAGGCGTTGTTGGTTTCACGTTGTGTTTATTCATCCTTTAAGGCTTGTTTAACATGTCTGGTTCCAGTTGGAGATTTACAAAAGATTTATGACTGTTATCATGGAGACAGCAGCGTGAAGTCACCTCAGTGTGTCCTTTATTCACGCCAACTCCCTGATTCCCAGTAGGCCTCATTATGGCGCGTCTCACTAATGGTCCTTTTCAACTTCTCATGCAAGTTTGATGTGTGTGCTTGTGTGTGTGTGTGTGTGTGTGTGTGTGTGTGTGTGAGTCATTTGCATGAGAGGTAGCTCGTTTTTCAAGCTTTTCATCTATGAGTGTTGACTTTACATTTCAGGTTTGTATTGTTTGCATAGTCGTGTGACAGCATGTCCTGATTTGCATCATTGGAGTCTTGTGTGTGATTTGTGTTGCAGCACAGAGTTGTTTGAAATGTCAACTTTGTGACTCTGTGGATAAGAGCAGCTTGTGAGTGTGAAAACAGACAGATGCTGCCTGGCAGCAACACAAAAACTGGAGATCCAGTACTGAAATTCATCTTGAGTTCAAAATATTGACTTAAGTGACGTTTTTTTTCTAGTAGTGTTTTCTCGATTTTATTTTGATCCAATTCTAGTGTTCAAATTTTTTGTCTCAACTCCTTCCTACTCTTTATCTCTCCTCGTGAACTGAATTTTTGCATTTTTAATTAATTTAATTTCAGGTTTTACGTGGTTTCACGTAACAATTATATTAATTGCAGAGTTACAGTTAAATGTTATAAAGTTCTAGGAGCACACAAGGTGAACTAATATTAAGGCTTATAAAGGGTATATATCGGGTCATGTTGGCTTGAATGACAGGTGTCTCATCTTCAATAGCTGCGTTTCCTCATCCCTCCAAGCTTTCTTCAGTGTACGGTTCAGCCACCATCTCCCCCACCTCCCCCTTTTTGTCATCAGCTGTATCAGCTGTGGCCATGTTTCACTCGCAGTGTTGACACAAAGAGCATGGAGCTGAGGTCTGAATCCCTGCCATTGCCCTTCACCAAAACCAGAGATCATCTCAGCAAGGGATTCTGTGTCACTCCCTCAACAGACTCATATCAGCACTCAGAGGAGAACGTATCAGACTTTCAAACATACAGTAGCAGAGGTCTAAACATGTACCATGCAACCATATGCACTTCCACTTGTACAGTATTTATTATAACACCGTAATACAGTAGATGTATATTAACAGTGGCTCACTCACACAATAAAATCCTGATGCACAAACACATACCAGTAGCCACGTGTTTTGGGCGAAGGCCAGGTGAAGTATCAGTGCAGAGATCCTAGAGTAGAGAACACCAGCGTGAGATTAGGCCTGTTTGTAATCCACAGCCAAAAAGGTCTGTAGAGTTTGGGGATTTTCTCCTGTTTAATCAAAAACTGATTCTACTCATTCTTCTTCCCAGAAATGAAGTCTGTTTGGGAGCAGAATTTCAATCTGTCTCTACCTGCATGTTCAGCCTTTGTGTCAGGAGCGAAGTGCATTATTTTGGGGTAAATAAGAATGAAGGTCATGAAGGTACGGATCTAATGTTACCCAAAGGCATGAACGATGTTATAATTTAGTTAGTCACATATTTGAAAAGATTCTTCTTTAATTGTTTTTTAAATACATGAGAAGACTGATACTGCTTTCATGTATGTACACTGAATATGAAGATATAGGTTCAGGAGATTATTATCATATCACTATTCTAACCACCTGCTGCCTGTAGCTTTTGATTAAGCATTCACACATGATAGCATTTTATCTAACTCCCAGCAAGAAGGCAAATAGGTGTATTTCCCAAATAGTCTAATCCTTTATATGTCATAAAAAGTCCTGTGCATTGTTTTACTTCATTGATTCTCCAGTTGTAATGATCAGTGTGTCTTCGTCCTTTCTCTAGTACGCTTTTCTTCTACAGTCTGACAGGTCTATTCATTACTTGGCGCAGTCTTGTTGTTGCTCCGTGCATTGTCCCATTTTTCTGCACTCTGCCTTGAACTTTCAGGGTTTTTTTTATATTGTCATGCCATGTTTCATCTACTCAAGTTCCTATATCTATCATTGTGTTTTTTTATGCTGCTGCTGCAGTGCTCTGTGTATTTGTGTTTGCATACTATGCCGTGTTATGTTGAACAAACCTTGTTTAGGTGAACTGTGAAGGTTCCTTTTTCAGAAATCATATTATTTTGCCAGGTCAGTCATAAGACTGGGGAAAATTTAATATCCTAAATTGAGCTTAGATGCTTGATTTTTCTATTTTGGATGTGCATATCTCTACTTTTACTGAAAAGTGGAGCAGGATTGGAAGGAGAAAAAAGGAGAATGAGTCCGGAGCTCCAGCCTGCCAAACCACCAGGATGTCCTGAGATGTAAAAAATGCATCAAGTACAGCACATGGCCATGCCCAAATATTCTCATTATACAGCACTACAGCTCTCTCTTCAGGATAAAGTTAGCTTATCACATAATAACAGCCACTCTGTCTCCCATTTAAAGCTTCGTTTGCTACAGCCATTGTCCCCCCTACCACCACCACTGAAGCCCCTGGTAATTTGAGCCCAGACCTCAGCCCCAGGAATAATTCCTGAATAATTTCAGAGTCAGTTTTAGCTAACCACTAATGGTGTTAGTCATGCTTGAGTAAAGCTGAATTAGCACCAGTCAGGAATTCAATAGCAGCCCTGCATGGATATAAGAGATATGCGCAGGGCGAGCTAAGTGCTAATTTGTGCAGACGTTCTGTGATGTTCTGTGCTGCTCCTTTGGACCTGGGGACTGTTTGGGCGAGATACAGGGCAGTAATTGCTGTTGATGTATAATATCCTTTCATGTGCAGATTTGTGCACTCATCTTTAGAACATAAGCATCACTACCTAAATAGAGCATGGTCTTGAAATATGACTCTTGCTGTATAGCAGTAGTTTACTCTTGGTCATGGGGCGATGAAAGGAAGATTGTTGATTGCTGATATTTGCCACAGACAAGGTTAAAACTTCTTCTTTCTTATTATATACTGTACCAGTCAGCATTCCGGTTACCAAGCTTGGACTGATTAGGGAGGGGGAATGGCTCAGTGTGATGGAGAGAAGGTAGATGAGGAAAAGAGAAAGGGGAGGGTGACAGGGATACTGTAAGAAGCTAAAGGGGGGGTGGATGGGACCAATAGACGAAGGGGGCGCAGAACTGTGTCAGCATATGTGAGGGAGATTCTTCAAATAGGCCATAGCCTGGGGAGTGATGGACTGGAGCTTCACTCGGGGGAATGTGCACACAAGACACGCAGTCACACACAACAGGCACATAATACACACAAACTGTTTTCTGTGAGAGGCCGAGGTATGACCCATCTTAAAGGAGGATTCACCGTGTCGCATGGGAGCTCGGGTTTGAAATTTAACCCTACAGTAAAATTAGAGGGGCTGAGATGTACACCTCAGCAGTTCTAAATACCCAAGAGTCTTTTGAGGGGCAGTCTCTGTCTGCCCACTCCAGTTCTGTATTGTATTTCTCTCCTTTCTATTACATTTTATTCTTGCCGTGCTCTTTTCCTACCCTCATCCACAAAGACACACATTCCACAGAGAGAAAGAGCATCCGCTGCACTGCCTGCCAAACTGACTCAACACTTTTCACACAATTCATTTGTCACTGTAATGAAACAACTGTGGATCTCAGCAGGCCTTCATCGATATCATCTCTCGAACGGAACTTTAGTCCAAAAAACGAATCGCTTCAAAGTCTTTTTTTTTCCTATCTACTTTTTGTCCAAATTTCTACAAACTGTTGTTGTTGGTGTATGTGTGCGGGTGTGTTTGTTTGCTTTGTGTGTTATTTGTATTTGTGCCAGCAGGTGCATTCATGAATTCAAATACCTTGATTTGCTTGGACTCATCCTGAGCGTTCAACCAGACAGGAGCGCCCGCAGAGCCCAAAACTAAACATGAACAGGTGTTGCTTTATATTCAGAGGCAGAGCGGCTTCAAGTGGAGAGGCTGCAGACTGTCTGACAAGTTATAGAACTTAAAACTTTTTCAAAGGTCAACTGTGAGCTTGCATATTGTTGTTTGACTTTTCTTTGCCTTAAATCAACAAAACAATGCATTGTATAATAAAAAAAAAAAAACACTTCACACTTAAAGCAGCTATGAGCAATGGTAATATGTAATGTGAAAGGGGTTGCTTGTAGTGACAAATTCACAGAGAATTATCATCTGACTCTGCAATTTCTTTTAGCTACAAAGCATTTTATTATCTTTCAGCTTGTTGTTTTGGTTTTACAGCCGCAGCTCACCAGTCACCGCTCTCAACGGTGTTGTTTTTAACCTGTCGAGGTAGCTGTCAAATGCCAGTGCCACCAGCACCATAGCAGTCAGCAACATGCAGCAAGTTAGCATGTACTTATATTGGACTTAAATGTATCTGGTCTACGCAAACATGACTCTAAATTAATGTTAGTGTTGCTCTTTATTTGTGTTTGTTCATATCAAATTAAAGACCCAGTTGCATCCAGTGCCGTAATCGTATTGCAATCTCCTCACATCACCCTCGCCTACATAATGTAAAGGAGAAACAGCACTTGAAAGGCTCTGTCTAGAGTCAGTATTTAGTTTGTCTGTTCTGGGCTACTGTATAAACATGGTGTTTTAACATGGCAGCCTCCATGGAAGAGAACCTGCTCCCACTGTAGATATAAAAGGACAATTTTTAAGTAACAAAAACAAAAAGATTCTTATTTTCAAGCAATTATACATGAATGGAATCATAATTATGAATATTATATTCCATGTCTGCCTTATTCTGAAAATAAAGGCCTCCAATCTTAGACACTGGACCTTTAAGATGTTAATGTTTACAGTTTGTTGTGCTGCCCCCAAGTGGACAAAAAAAAGGTTATTGATTGCAGGTTAAACAGCCCCGTGCTGTGTCTTTAAGATTAAATGTACTGATGCCAGGAAGAAAACCAACCCTTTCGTTTCTACACTCCACATGTCCATGTTTTCTCGCTTTTAATTTCACTCTCCTCTTGTCCCACTGCTCTGTCACACTCCCATCATTCTCTGCCTGTCACCTCCCGCCACCAGACATCCTGTCTGTGAACAGTCTGCATCGCTTCCTGTCTCTGCCTGTGACTTTGTGCCAGCACTACCTAACAGGAACTGTTAAGAACCATAGGATATGTCATGGGCATGCTGCATACATTCATGACGCCTTCGTGCCTCCTTTCACTTGGCCACACAGTTCACACATTTCAGAAATAGAAGCATGTGTGTCCTTGTGGTAATGTGTGGCAAGTGGACGTCTACAGTATATATGTCAGTCGTGTGATGTAACTGGAATGCTTTAATGTCTCTCTTTAATGTTTCTAACAGTGACATGCTCTTAAATAAGACCATGAAGCTAATACTGTACCTGCTTTTAGCCACGCCAGTGAAATTCCTCCATGTTTGTCATCACTCATTGCAAGAAGCTGAGCATTGTGTGTTATACTGTTTGTAACAGTAAAAAAAAAAGGCTTAAATCGGAATTTATATCTGCAGCTGGTCAGTGGTTTCCAGCGGCTGTGCTGCCTGTAAACACGGCCTGAGTGTGTCCTCTGTCTGTGGGTGATGCAGGGACTTATTTCTGGAGAGGAAACAGTCCATCTCTCCCGCCAGCATATGGCTCCTCATGCATTTTAATATCTAACTGTCCCAACTCATCAAAAACAGCACAGCCTAGAGTCCAAGGACAGAGAAGTAGTATGAAAAAGAGACATCTGTCCGTTGGGGTCATTCTTGACAGAAAGACAGAGCGAGGGAGGGAGGGGAGTAGAGGGAGGAGAATGTGGGGAGGGGACGCAGCATCAAGGGGGAGATGAAGAAGGATCGGAAAAAAAAAAACAACAGCATTGATTGAAGGAGAGACGGGATGGCGAAAGAAAGGGAGAGGAAGATGGATGAGTGGGGTTAAGCAGGGCACAGCTGTCAATATACAGTGATACTTTCATCCACATCCCACATCCCATTTGGATCTTTGAATTCCACGGTGCACTGTCATGTATTGTGTTTTGTCAGCTCCATTCACTATCTGTGAATTCAGTAGGTGACTGATTCACTGACTTTTACTCATTTATGCATTTCATATTGTTACATAATGAGGTCTTTTTTTTGAAGGGAATTTGGTGGAAGCAAAAGGGAACATCCTCCCTCACCAGTGCTTAATGTCCTCCTGTAATATATTCGGTATTTGCATGTGCACAAGCATGTGTACATGTACGGTGTCCTTTGGTACAGTTTTCAAGGGATTTGTTAAGCAGGTCACCTCACGGCCTCTGTCTGTCTAACCATCATACACTCCCATAATACCTCTCAGTGCTAATGCTAAGCTCACATTGATCCCAAAACGTATCACTCTTCTGCCTTTTGGTTTTTGAGCATCAGCACAGTAGATGTTGGTGCAAGGTTTCCTCGTGCACTGCTAAATACTGATTTGGTTTTTATAGATGTTGACAAGTATTATTGAAATAAATGTTAATGTTTTTTTTGGCATGGGACTCAAACCTAAGCCTTCACTACACCACATAGTATTTATACATGATACACGAGTGTGTGTGTGTGTGTATGCCTTTTGAGCTTTGCTCCATTGCGGTTCAGCAGCAGCATAGTGCTCCAGTCTGGATTAAAGTCTTGCTTGGTTGTGGCTGTGCTCCATTTGGGAAAATCAGGATTTGGATTTGAGATAGAAGCACAAGGGGAGGTGTTATGTCATCCGCAAGAGGGACAGGCTGAGTGATACAGCTCAAAGATGAGGAGAAAGATGGAGGAATGAAGATGAAAAAAGATTGTAGAGTAAAGCTGTTGTGTCAATCTAGATGTCAAAAAATGTCATGCATGACACTGCAGCATGCAAACAGTCACATACTAATGCGTTATTATGGAAAAATGTCAAATATGTGTTATATTTTTGTAGCTATCTAACACACATCCTTAAACCATGTTGGTTTTCACCTGCTTTATGTCTTCACCTCTGACTTACCGTGCACTCTCTATTGTATCTGTTGTGTTTTTCCAGAACGGCCCATGCCAGGACAAAAAGTGAGGCTGCAGAGCAGGCCGCCATCTCCGCTGTGCACGACTCTGAAATTGCCAGGGCGGTTGCTAGGGAGCTCTCCCCTAACTTCTACCAACCAGGTAACCTTTAACAACAAGCCGTGATACACACGTCTGATATTTAAGTCTGATATAAGTGTGTTGCAGTGAAAAGGAAGAAAGTGTGGCTATCACTCAGCCTTAGCAGGAATATCAATCCCTAATGTCTCTAGTTACTCTCCCACGGTTTGAATAGGAATCACTTGGACTGCAGGTGTACTAAGAGAGAGGTCCTTTTTAGAGAGGTCCCATGTGTTCACTGCACTTAATGAAATACTTGTACTATGGCTTCATTTGCATGATTCATTGTCGAGTTATACATGTGAGCAAGGTTGTAGCAATGTTTTCAGACATTTTAGACATGACTGACTCAGAGATGAAGTTGCAGTCCTTGCTAACAGTGCCCTGGGGGACCTGGAGGTGATTCACACCGAACAGTAGGACATTTACCCGAGCAATTCTGAGATCCCCCATCACCTCCACTATCTCCTTTTTAGCTACCAATTCCTCGAGCATTCGAACCATGTTTTTCAGAATCGGTAAGAGGATGGGTACTTTGTATGAATAATAGTGTTTGCACAGTTTTAGAGTTGTTTACACAGGCTGTGTCTGAGTCAGTAATGAGTTTGCTCTGGGTGCACAAAAGCATAGGGTTTGGTGTTCCAGGACTGTAATCGAAGACTAGTGGTATTGAGGATGACTTCTAACACCACAATGGAGGACTGTGTTTGTGCTTAGACAAAGCAGAGCTAGCTTGAAGCAGGGCACTGTATTCTGGATGGAAGCCTTGTCTTCGTTCTCAAAGGCCTGTTGTAACTGCTCGGAAATACTCGCTAAGATTTGCAGCAATAAACTCTGCCAAGAAAAAGGGAGAAAAATCAAAACGTCTTTTGTTCTTTTTGGGGTTTTTTTTTAAGATGATATCAAACTTGTAGACTTGTACAGTAGAAATGTCTCTTAGGTATATGAGTGGTGGTCAAAGAAGCCTGCTGCTACCAATACCAAGCAGTTCTCATCTTTCCACTGCCTGAAGGTTTAACAGGCAATCTGCCATACTGTACAGCAGCTTCCAGTGTAGGGTGTTGACTCAACTCTGTTTAGTTAGTTACAAGGTAAGCTGAGTTTTACAAGGCAACACCAGACATATAATACTACATAAATAGTGAGGGGTACAGAATTTATGTCAAAGAGTGATGCATGTGAGTTCAGAGTGCACAAAGAGGGCAACACCAAAAATGGGTGAATCACATTTTTTTTATGTTTTAATGTTTAATTGTTCCCTTCTTGGTTCTTTTGGAAGCAGATTTGGACTAATATTTATCTTTGCTTAACTTTTATATGTCAGTTTGGGGGAATAATTCTGTCTTAACGGAAAAAACCTCAGGCAAGCATCAATCTACTAACCGGTATTTGGTTATGTTGGTTTTGTTTTGTAAGAATTTCAAAAATTGAAATAATACAGCCATCAGCTAGAGAGATCGATTCTATTAATATGGCTTGAAAATGCTAGCATATTCAGAAGTGCTATGTCATACCTTTTTTGTTTGTTTTTATTTATAGTGTAAGATCTATACCAGCCTCGCATCTTCTACTGTGTGTATTATATTTAGGCCTATGAGCTAGCCGACCTTGGACCCTTGCCAAAAGCCACCACAAAATAGTGGGTGACAAATAGATTGACAATGGGACCCATTCAAGCATGTCCCTCCACTAAGCCACAGAAATGGCTAGCCCGGGCCAGAGACATCCTGCGGCTTGTTTGTGTTGTGGAAAACGGCGGTCATGCTTGGCAGGCTGGGTGATCTCCGGGTTCACAAGTCTGTGTAGAGAGTGTCCTTGCCTTATAAGTCAGATCATGAATGAGAAAGTGGTCGATGTCATAATAATGTGCAGCGCAGGGCGACATCTGAGCCACGGTGTTTAAATGATCAGTTGCGTAAGCATGTCCGGTAAGCCCAGCTGAAAGCCAAACACTCATCTGCAAATAGCCAAACCCCATTTTCCATACATTGATTTCTAGTTTAAGAAAGTCTTCAAGAAGGTCTTACTTTTAGGTTTGTTCCTGGTTCACGGCAGGTTACAGTATATCATGTTTGAGTGTAAACAGTTTCCCCTATTTGCCACAGTGTCTCTGTTGTTACCAAAAATGTAGTGGTTCAAAGGAATATACCAAGTGGGTGTAGAATCCAGTTCACCTTGTCAATCCTAATGTGATAGTGAGACAAAGCCACTCAATATGAGTACCTAGTATTAGTGTACTTGTGTGACTTACACAAACTAATCTTCTTTGCTTCCTCAATGTCTACAGTGGAAATATTCTCACTTACTCCCATCCCTCAATTTCTAATAAGTCCTCTAGGGTAACAACCAGACGTCTAAACCCCTTGTTGTTTGTAATTGGCATTTCAGACTCATAGCAGATTATCACCCAGATTGGGAGTGGGTACTTCAAAAGGGAAGAGAGGGTCACAAGGAACAGGACCCTGACCTTTATGATTGGTTCATATACAGCACCCTGGAGGGGGAGTAGTAAGGGTTAGCTGGGTGTGGCCTGTGTCGTGACGTTAATTGGGCTATATTTGGTGCTCACTGGGGTCTAATGGAGACATAGCTGAAATCCTTATGCACTGAGAGGAGCTCTGCCGTGCACTTGCCCCTCTCAAGGGCTGACGCAGAGCAGCTGTCCCTTCCTTCAACTGGTCACTGAGGGTGGGGTGGGTTGAAGGTTAGAGGCCCCAACAGAGATCCCACTCCACTCTGTTTGACCCAGTCAAGGTACACTTGGACCAGGTGAAACCATAAAAGCCTGGACCTGTCAGGGCTGAAAACCAGATATGAGCAGGTGTTGCTTTATATTCATGGCAGCAGGTGTCGTGGAATAAGTTTCAAGACAGTAGTTCAGCAGAAATTTAAAGTCATGCAGAAACTTCTTATGACTTTCAGAGATACAGCATATATTTACAAGATGATCCTTTTCCGAACAAATGTCAAAAGCATTTTTTATGTGTCCCAGCTGTGAGAATGGTAGTCATTAAGTGATGTATATTACTGTGTCAGCTCTTCATGAAAGAGTCTACTTCTAAAGTCTTACTGCATGAGTAGAGGGGAATCTGGGAGGATGTGGGACTGAAAATAAGTAGATCAGAGTTGTATCATAGGCAAATCTCCAAGAAACATTAGTTAAAAAACAAAAAAAAGATGGCATTTCTCAAATATGCAAATGTATTCAGATCCAGAAAATGTAAAGTTTGTGTTTGTTTGGAAAAAGTCTGTGTGGTTTGCTGCCATTACTCATCTGTGTTCACAGCCCATTATTCTGAAACCCATTTGTCCAACAGCATGTTATCCTTGCAATCAAATGGCCAAAATGCACACTTTCCCCTTGTAAAACCAATGGTCAGTACTGATTATAATTGGAGGTAGTTATTTTAACCCAAACCATGATCTTTTCCTCAACCTAACCAGGTAGTTTTGGTGCCTAAACCATCACCAAAAGTGTTTGTCAGCAAATTCTATTTTGAAAGTCTAAATGACGTTGCATATTTATTGTTCCCAATCTGACCACACCATGTTAGTGTCACATTTTGTCACGCCATGGCATGAAAAGGACACCGGCTTGTGTATTACATGCTTTAACGCCAAGCTGTATTAAGTCCTTGTCTTTTCATGCAGTGTCTTCAGCATGCCATGTCTCCATCAATCACATGTCAGTTCATGTGAACATGAGGCCCTCCATGTTCTTCTTTGCATGTGGCCACTTACAAACAAAAGCGCCGGAAGCCATTGATTATACTCAACCAATAGACACAGACAATAGGGTATACTTTATTTGCATGTGTTTATATGAGTACAAATGTACGTGTGTGTGTGTGTATGTGTGGGTCTATGTAACAGTAGTGGAAGTAATCTGGCCAAACAATGACAGCTCCCCCTGCCCATCTGCCAGTGCGAGTAGGAGGAAGAGCGAGAGAATCTAAAACGCTACAAATTGAGTCATGAATGATAAATATAACAGTATAGAGAACACAATGAGATCACAACCCACAGAACAGATTAAAACATATAAAATATTGATGCTAGAATGTGAATCAAATAAATATGATCAAATGTATCATAACAGGGTACCGGGAACATGTCTTCTACTATCACACAAGACATGTTATTATATTTGACATATAGACACAGTGAAACATTTAAGCAAACAGTTTGCCTCAAGAAATATATATTTTTGTCCCTGTTGACAAGGATATAAAGGCAAGGCAGCAACTAAGACCTGTCATTTATATAGCAACACTAGCCTCATGTCAGTGTTTGATTGTCAGTGCTTCATGAAAAACAAGATTGTGAAAATAGATATATCCTTCCAGGCCAAAATTACTGAATGGCCTCTCAACTCTGGACTTTATGACACTAGATTATATGTTACTGTTCTCCTATGAATCTTCCATTGCACCCAGACTCATGCACAGTGGCAACAGATGTGATAACAGCACCTACTGTATTCATTCCCCTCTACATACACACATCCATGCACGCACACACATACCGAAGCTCCCATCTAGCTACTGCTGTTCATCTCATATTAAGGTCAGTAGGGGTTAGGCTGAGTCTTAAACAGCCGATCAGATGTTTTATATGAGTGTGTGATCGTGTGTGTGTGTGTGTGTGTGTTTCAGTGTGTGTGTTTTGCTAAGAGAGCACCGAAGCAGAAAATGTGCTGTGGATTAACATGAACAGATCTGTCAGCCGCAGCTTATACAAAAGCTTGTATTCTAATAATCTCAAAGAGACAACGATGAGGCTAGGAGGAAAAGACACAGTATATATATATACAGTTAAGCTTTTCTTGAAAGGATTAAAAATCTTGACATGCACACATCTTAGATTTGAGGTGAAAAATCCTCCAAATGCTTTAATTCAGATCTTAATTTGTGCTTCTTTGAGTATTTTTGTCTTGGTCAGGACTAAGGCTGTGGCCTATTTTAATGACCCTCTTTAGAGGGCTGCAGACTCAGCCCAGCTGATCAATGTTCAGATGAAAGAAACACCACAGCCATTTGGGTAATTGAGTCCTAGTACATGTTCCAGCTGACCTGGCAGGATTCCTTGTGTGAGTACATCTAATAAATCTTCACTCACTCATCACAACAAGATCGACACATGCAAACATATCTGCCACGAGTCATGCGATTCGTTAAAGTCAAATTTCCAAAAGATTCTTTAGCGGCTTTCTAGTGTTGAAACACAAAAATAAGCATGTTGTGTGTGTGTGTAAGGCTGGGGGTCGCTTTAGTGCAGAGAACCATTCAGAAAATGTCAGGAACCCCTCACAGGAATCTGTCCCCAAACAGAGTAAATCTGCTCAGGCCCGCCCATGAAGCCCTAACTCTTATTGAGTTATGGTGTGAAATTAAGCTTGGCAGATATATTAAGCCCCACATATGTTCAAATATCTCCTCATCTCTTTGTAGTGGGTCTCATTGGTCGAGGCAGTTATGAAACAAATTAAGAATGCCATGCAGCAGAAAAATACTTTAGGCTTATGAGTACAGGGGCCAAAACATTCTGCAAGAAGGCCATTCATGCTGATATGGGACTTGTTTTCTTTCTGGTTTTGAGGTTTGCACAATTGTTCCTATAGTTGATAAGTGTTAAATCTAAATCAATGTGAATTATTTTATTGAGTTATGATGTGTAAATGTAATAGGTAGCATGCATCTGGCGGGCGTCTGGTAAATCTTGTTGATTGATCTCTGAGATTGACCCATTTTCCAACCCAATAACCAATCAATCAACCAATCAATACTAAATACTAAACACACTATATGAACACACATTAGATCACATCGCCTTACACTAACTGAGTATATAGGATCTGGTGCAGGTGAACAGGAACTGAAAGTTCAACTCAGTAGTCCTTGTATGTACACATATACAATCGATTGTCTTTGTATTTTCTCTATTTCCATCTCTCTTTTTCAAACTAGCTATATGGGATGTGGAGGATCCTTCTCTGCCCATGCCATCTGATGTATTCAAACAAAGCAGCATTGTCCCTGTGTTAGTCACTCTGACACCATCTAATTTAGACGACGTGCAAAAAGAAAAACAGGCAAACAAAGAGCCTGATGTCTCTAATAAATATTAATTCAGCACAGAACAAAGGGACAGATAAAGTGTCATTTTCTCACATGAAAAAAGGCATTTTCATTTAGATTTAGACCCCATTGTCCACGCATTAGAGGACATAATGTCCATAATCAAAATTCAAAAGATGTATTTTTAAAAGAGTGATGCATATTTGGTCTAGATACAGTCGTGTCACTATCATCTGTGTTCTCTAAGTAAGTCCATAAAGGAAGTATGCAACAGTATGAGCTTCTCTAGACTTCTAGAAGATTGATTCTCTTTTTCTGGACAGCCGTGTTGGCTGGATGCTGAGAACTGATGTGACAAAGGCCTTTCCAGGAAAACAACATACTGATGATGAAGAGGAGCCTGCAGAGGAGGCTTCCTTTGTGAAATGGTGTTTGTGACCCTGCATTAATAAGTCTGTTTCTCCCTGTCTGCCTTTGCAGAATGATTGCATATATAATGTTGATTCATGAATATTTTATTCGAAATTTCGACTATGCTCAGGGCCAGCTCTGGTTTAAATCTAGCTCACGGTGCAATGCTCCAGTCAGACAGGAAGGACAGCAAATTAAGAGTGCTTTGTTCTTCTAATCTCGCTTCTTGGACAATGGCTGGATCAGATATTTTAGAATAGCACTGGTGTTGGTTCAGGGTTTGGTTTGGTGTCATTTTCAGACTATATCTGAACCTCAGATAATGGGACATTTGAAGCTTGGTGGGCTTGTATATTGTATTCTCAGTTAATGTGCTATAAGCTATGCCGGTGTTAGCCTTTGAGAGCTAAACATCTTCAAGGTCACTTCCTGTGATCTTTAGTCTTGCTACTCTTAACACAGTTGTAATGTATTTCCAAAAGCACTGAATCATTGGGAAAAAAATGCTTTCTTGTTGAGTTTTATACAAGAAAATTGACACCAGTCTACTGCTACAGCCAACATCTGGTTAGCTTAGCACTAAGATTGGAAACAGTTAAGATAATAAAATCCACCAACAAGCATCTCAAAAGATTGCCAATTAACACATTTTATCTCATGTGTTTAATCTGTACAAAAAGTTAAACAACAAGATATAATGTGTTCATTAGTGAGCTTTAGAGGTTCTGGCAGCCATGCTAGCTGTTAAGCTGTTTCCCCCATTTCCACGCTAAACACTAAGCTAAGCTAACCAGCTGCACATAATAGCTACATTTTTATTTTTATAAATTTGAGAGTGATATCAGTCTTCTCATATATTCTCTGTAAGAAAGTGTGTATGTTTTTTTCCCCCCAAAATGTTGAGCTACAGTATTGTTCGAAGACGCATCTATTCTTCAGGTTAGAGAGATGTGTCTTGTTCCACAATGAAAAAAACATTTCTAAACCCAAGTTTAGTTCCAGGTTGCAACCAAACCATGAGACATATCAGTATCTGTCGATTATTTAATAAGTTAATGTGTTTCTCTTTCACCTCTGCAGGACCTGACTACATAAAACAACAGTCAAAGGAACCCGTGGAGATTAAAGAGGTCCCTGTAGAAAAAAAGGAAAGGTCCCCAAGAGATTCTCCCCACTTTTACCGCAAAGGTACCACTCCCCCCCACTCCCCTGTGACCAGCCCTGTAGCCACGCCTCCCCCCTCGCCTCACTCTAGCAAGAAGAAAGGTCAGCTCGCCAACAGCACCAGCCGCAAAACCAGCAAAGAGGAAAAACCTTCCCGCAAGATAAGCAAAGAAGAGAAGTCAAGTCATAAGACCAGCAAGGATGAGCGGTCTAACAGAAAGCTGAGTAAAGAGGAGAAGCCATCTGTCACTGATGGCCCTAAAAGTTCTCACGTGCATATCGAGGCTCCAGCTAAACCAGCTAAAGTTCAGCAGTCTACCCCATCCGCTGCTCCTCCACAGCCTCCAGCAATTCCAGTCAATGGAGAGGTCCACAGTGAGTACCACAGTTACTACGTCAAAACCCCTACAAGGATCCCTCCACCCCCGGAACCAGAGGAGGATCCAGAAGAAGAGCCTAGTGCCCTAGCCCTGGCACGTATGCCCCCACAACCTCCTAGATCGTATAGTACCCCCACTCCTAAGCCAGCCTCCATACGGGAGAGCAAGAGTGACCAGAAACTCAGGAAGCAGGATTCCCTAAAGCCAAAGAGCCTCGCAGACACAAAGAAAGCCAGTATGGAGATTGCAGAAAGCATGGAAGAAACAGTGAGTATCAATAGAAAAAGTGATTTTTTTTTAAAGCAAGGTTTGACATTTTGAGAAATTTGCTTTCTTGCAGAGAGTTAGATGATCTCTTTATGGTTTATATAAAGCTGGAGCCAGAAGCCAGATAGCATAGCTCAGCTCAAAGACTGGAAACAGGAGCAAACAACTAGCCTGGCACTCTCCGAAGGTAACAAAATCTGGCTACTGCTCTAAAGCTCATTAATTAACATGTTTATCTTGTTTGTTTAATCCACCCAAAACCCGAAGTGTAAGAATGACAATCTGCATTTTACGAGGGTTCTTGTGCCAAACTATGTTTTCCTGGAGTGTCCAATGGTTGCCTGGCAATTTCCCAGTTGCAAACATGATATAGCTCTTTAATTATGTGGATTAGGCGGATTTTAGACGGTGCCAGGCTAGCTGCCCCCTCCTCCTATTTTCTCATCTAAGTTTGGCAAGAAAGCAAATGAGCATATTTAGAACTATTCCTTTAACACTGCCTACTTCTTTCTATTCAAATGGTTCTTAATAAGCTTTTTTGTGAAGATATAGGATTTCTAATCTTTATCATAATGTCATTTTTTTGCAGGGTCCTAACTCGATCCTTGTTGCTATGGTAATGCTGTTGAACATTGGCCTTGCAATTATATTTGTCCATTTTCTGACATGATGATGCAGTTTCTCAGGTAAGTTTTTTTTTTCTTTCTAGACACCTTTATTCATAAGCAAGAATAATTAGTGATCAGATGAATTTGTGTATTTTTAAAGATGAATCTGCCCTTTTATTCATGTCTTCTGTGTCCTCTTTGCAACAATTTATGTCTGAAATGTGTCATGCAGCCAATTAAATTCCCAACAAACTGCTATATGTTGCAGTGAAACCATGGCAACCGGTACAGCTGCATCGCCGGCCTTGAAAAATGAAAATGGCGCCAGTGAGACACGGGGGTGGCCGTAGGTGTTTAGGAATCAACGTGACACCGAAGAGAATCAAGAGGAAGGCATCACTACCACCAACCTGTCATGGGCCTTCCTTAGGGCCAGCCCCGTGAATTAGCACTCCTTTGGCTTTTCTAAAAGCCGAGGTGAAATGTCGTGTCTTGCGAGATTTAATAAAAAAATGTTTTAAAAAGTTTGAAAAAATGCAACCAAACATACACAGTCTGAAAAAAAGAAGTAATTGAAACCCACACGTGTGCTGATCCAAGCACTGGTCTCTGTAGCCCACTCCCACTGCCTTGGCAGAGATGGCGGTGGGCTGACGGACTTTGCTGGAAGAGTGTGGAGATGCACTTTTAGATGATGGGAGCAAACAGCTGCCTTTCTATTTTGCCATCTGACGTTTTGATGGGGAGATGTGAGCCCAGCGGCCGGGGAGGGGGCGACAGTCGCAGCGGGAGCGTGCTCTGGTGTACGGAGTGTTTTCTGGGATTCACACCACTCTTGCAACAGGAAACTAGGCACGGCCGTTGCCAGCAGTCAGTGCTAGCACGGTCACTATCCAGTCTTACTCTGTTTACCCAATCATCACAGCAGCTTTCTCAAGCTCCGTCCATTGTAACCCAGGATACACTGCTTTGAAACACTCCCCGTGCATGGAACAGTTTTAACATTTTGTTTTTTGTTTGTTTTCTGTTTTATTGTAGCTTTTTTTGTTCATTGTTGTTCTCTGAATGTTGGTTACCTGCAGTTCACATGCTTGTAGTTGAAAAGGAAATTTCTTCTCTTCTCAAAAGGAGTAAATCAATTTGTTTTCCCTTTTTTTTTTTTTTTTTTTTTTGAAATTTGACTCATTTTTAACAGCTGAGTTGTAATTTGACATTACACATTCATGTTACTGAAAGTGCAATATGTTTGTTTTGTTTTTTCAAAAGAAAGCTTACAGGATATTTTTGCCAAAAAATAAAAAAAATAAAAAATGGGGGGTTGTATTATTATAAAAATCCTATGTTCCATTTTTTTTGTCAGACTCATAATTTGAACAGACTGGTTTCGAGAGATATCGATTAAAGGTCCAGTGTGTAACATTGAGGAGGATCTATTGGCAGAATAAAATAAGAAGAGACAGAAGAGACAAACCAAACACTTGCTTTAGATAGAGCCTTTTGAGTTATTTGTGAGCTTTGTGTCCACTGAAGGTTCACCTACATACTTGGATACGGGAGCATGAAGTGAGCGGTATTCAGTAGGTTGCAATCTGCAGCCTCACTGCTAGATGCTACTAAATCCTACACACTGGATCTTTAATAGCCGACATTGTTGACATGTTAGTAAGAAGAAGTTTCACACTTTAAAAGCTACCTAGCTCTGTGAGAGTGAAGTAACAAATGTCTTATGTTATTTATTAAATCCGAAGGAAAATTATTTCATTGTACACGCCTAGACCATTTCGCTTGTATTCCTTCATTCTAATTTTTTGCTTTCATTGTGTCAGTGTAAAATGCAAAGACGCTGTTCACACAGCTGCTTCGGTAGGCCCAGCAGTGCTTGCGTGTTTTTTGAGACTGGATCAAGACAGTCTTGTGGACGGTGGAAGTTGAATTTATTCAGGTTGAGGCCATGGGGAATGTGGCACCAGGGAGAAGGAGCGATGCCTTTTAAATGTCTTTAACAGTACTACTGTTTACCTCAGAAAAAGATGAGGAGGAAGGGGGGGCGGGGGGGAAGAGATGCCATCCTTGTCTTAACTTTATCGTGTGGGGGATACTTTGACTGTTGTCATCACCTGAATCATGCTTTTTACTTGCCTCATCGTAGCTGTTTGTAGTCTTTGTTGCAGGTATGGCATGTGTTTCTTTGATTTAAAAATATAAAAAAAAGTGATTATTTATATGGTTGACATTTACTGTCATCACTACCAAGATTAATTATTTATTCATTGTACAACTGATGTGTTTGTGGACATTGGTCATCATAAAAAAAAGGGCTTTAATATGGCTAGGTTTTCTTTGCTGCAATTCAGTTTTGAAGTTCAACTTGACTATATTGTCTGTTATATATACAATCAGCAGCACATTACATTTTGGAAAATGCTTCAGCCAGTTAGATGTTTGCAAACTGTCCGTGTAACACCTGGAAACTAACTTTAAAATCTATTCAGAATCTGGAATAGATCATAAACGTTGACCAAGAAACTAAATTATTCAAAAAACGTTGTTGTATTACAAATGTGATGCATTAAATAACAGTTTTCTCCCTTTTTTTTCTTGTGCTACACCCTCTTTTTCTTGTTTTAACTGTCTTCACACGAGCATGGTGAAGACCAGAGTTTGGAGGGTTTAACAGAACAGCCTGTTTATGGGATATTTTTTGAAATGCAACATTGCATGTTGGAGTCATTTATATATAGATTATTATATACTATTTGTAAGGATTTTTACAGAGCACAATCCAGAATCTGGTATGAGTTGGTATTTTTCTAACAATTTGCACACCTGTATTTTGACAATGAATATAACTTGTTTGTAATTGGTAATGTAATGCACATATGATAATGTTTGACAGTGAAAAAAAAAAACTTTATTTCTAATTGGATGTACTGTATGTACCATTTGGGGATGTGAAAGGCAGATGTACTTGTTTGAGTATTTTAGGATATAACGAGGAACTGCGGGAGACTTTTGATATCTCAAGGTTCATGTTACCCCACTGATTTGTGCAAAGTCTTTGGAGATGAAGTTATGTGTATAACAATAAAGATGTTATGCCTTGTTAAACTGCATTTTGCTGGTTTCTGATATTATTGATTCTCCAAGGATCATAACTTTTAACTTTCTAGGTGTTGTTGTTGTATTTTCCGGTATATGAAAAACAGTCAACAATAAGCAGTCAACACAAACTCAATATAGACAACACAGCTCAGAATATACTACACAATAAACAATAATCGAACATAAGCAGTCACACTGGCTTAGAATCTACATATTTGAACAGGTGGATGCAAGGATTTCTCGTCTTATTAGAATGTGTCAAAGTCCACTCTCATGTTCACTTGCATGTATCTCTGTGGTTCGTCGTCTCATCTCTGCTTAGCCTCCTTGCGACGATGGCCTCATGGTGACCTTCTCATAATGAGATCCGGGGGGAAAAATAGTCGGCATGAAATCAAAGTGCATTCATCACGGTCTCACATTAACGTTGCAAGCGCAGGCAGGTGCCCCAGTTTTGTCTGGGGTCAGTTTGTACTGTTTCCACTGCTGATCAGCCTTGGATTAGTGTAGTGTTACACCAGCAGTGGCACCTGCCTGGAATCTGCAACTCTGTGTCATGCACTTGCTGTGCCCTCTGCCCTGACGCCGCCAGACACTGCAAAACCTGCAGAGGGTTTCCCTGCTCTCACACTGATTCAGAATGTTTTTTCCAGAGTTAGGAGCAGATGTCAGGTCTTAACTCACTTATATTTATTATCTAGTTGTTTAACATGCTAAATTATTTATGTATGTACTTCATGTGTTATACAGATTAAATTGTCAGGTCTGATGATGATACTGACAATTATAGTATCATTGCCTCTGAAGGAATATTCTGAAGTAATCCTGACACTCAAAACCCTTATGTGAAGCTGAACTTGTCAGTAATAGTATAGAATATCTCTGTTACTATTCTGATATGGCACTGCATGCTGGACAAGATTTGGTTGCTGAAGCAGTCCTGGACAAATATAAACCAAAACCTTATAAGCATATCCTACCTTCATCAAGGCTATTTAACTAATTCCAGTGACAGCTATGACTTTAACCAGGGAATAGACTCGGGACTGTGGCTGACAACAGAACAGCACAGCACATGCCTACCTGAGCCTGTCATGCACATATTACATGTTACTCGCACGGCCTGTTGAAAGCTTCCAATATACCAGCCACTTCACATTGTTCATGAAGTTTTTACAGCTACAAAAGATGATGCCACCAGAAGAAAAAAGTCAAATTTAGAGAGGATTACAGGAGTCATGAAAATGGTTTTACAATAATCGATTAATTAATAGTTAACCGGGAAATAAATAACTGAAAATGATTTTACAAATGAATAAATTACTACATAAATAAGGAGACTAAGTTACTAAGTACTACATTAAATTCAATTCAAATAAATGAATGAAGAAAAGGAAAGGCAGAAAAATTTGATTTTTAATGTGTTTTATTTTAGTTTTTCAGTGCTAATTTATTAAATTATAATATGTATTTATTGTATAAATGAAATAAAATAATATTTATTAATATTTATTTATTGTTTTTTCTATGGCCAGAAATATCTTGGATATTTTTCTCGGTTAGTCTAAATCAATAGAAAAAAAATACTTAATACTTACTTAACAATAAATAAATGGTTAATAACGCACAATAATATAGTTATAAACAATTATAGGTACATTTTAGTCACCATTGTACTTGTCCACAACTGTTACTAACTAACTGTAAATTTCCTCCAATAAAGCATTCATAACTATGATTCCATATGAACATTTAAATGTTTTTTAATATAATATCACATTCTTATTATCATACATAATGACTTATCTTCATAAGTTTTAAATCTGATGCTGAATACCTAGTACATGTGAATAAACTGTAAACAAATATATTTTTTTTTATTTATCTGTTAATGTGTGTAATCAAACAGCATTACATTACTTACATTATATAATTAGTTGTTAAATATTAATTCATTGTTATACACCAGTCATAGATGCCTGATTGGAAGAGTCCTAATTTTTCAGAAATACATTAATATACCAATTAAATTACATATTATTATTTATTCAGATGTTGCTTATGAATGTTCAGGCTCAGCTGTTTTACAGATTTGGTATAATGAAATAATAATATGTAATCTGTATGTGTATATTTAACTTCTCTCTCTGAGACCAAGCCTCCACCTTCTGACAGAAAAGCAACTCGGTTGTGCGTCTAAAATTGGATTAAGGCTTGTAAGCAGTGAGGGGATATCAGTGCCCAGCATTTTTAAAAACTGTTGCTAAGACATCAGTATTAAGCAGATCCCCTTTCCATGCCTCGCATAGCCAGCTTAGCTTAGCATTGCTTCATCTGTTATATTTACACAAACAAACCTCCCTTCTAAAAACATAAACCTATCGCTGTCATCTGAAGTAAACTATTATCTGTGTCTTATTATTTAATTTTTTCTGTCAGACACTAATGTTCCCACATACTGGGGAATGGCACACAGACAAGTAAAAAGTAAACACAGTTCACTTGAATGACATTTTAAGCACAAGACTTTTTGTGTTCTGTTTTGCTAATGACATGTGAGTTATTGTGAAGGTTTTATCAGAGGGGTCTGCCGGGTGAGTCATTGTCAAACAAGCAAAGCCTCAGCACAGTGCATTAGCCTCAGGCTATTGAAAGTAAATGGTTGTCACATCCACTTATCTGTCTGTTATGCCATTTGAAGCTTTCATCATGTGAGGAGTAGGCGCAATGAACCGACTGTAGAAAATAAACATGTTAACGCAGGAACATCTTTTGAAAGGGTTTTTTCCTTTTTCATTCTCCTCCCTAAGTTATGAGTAAACTACTTTGTCTTTATGATTGCATAAGTTAGTGGCTTTGAATCATTATTACATTACAGGGTGCACTTTTGATCAGTGACTCAGGGTGCGTTGTGTTACTACTTTCGCTGCTGTAGCTGCTTTTCACAGGGTTAGGTTATCAATTTTGATAAAACGCATAAAAGTGTCTTTTGTGTCTAGTAAACAACTCTGCTATTTATCCAAGAAACACATGATTAACATGACTCCACTACTGGGTACATCGGGGCATCACGTTGGAGAACGACAATCGCGGTGACCACACTTTTTCTGTTAGGTTGAGTGCATTTGTGGCGCCAGTGTCATCCACCAGCTTGTAATAAAGATTCCTGAGGAATTTAATGATTTAACGATTTGCCAGACGTCCAAGAATCGCACATGACAGATGTGTGCTGTGTGAGTCAGTGTTCAAACTGTCACCAAATGATATTACTGTATGTGGTGTTGTAGTCGTGGTGGCAACGAGAGCTGATACGTTTCACCGTGTCTGAGTTTAAAAATCATCCAATAAAGGCTAATATGTCTTTCTTACACAGTGTGCTGCATTTCAGTGATTTTTTTTTGATAATGAGGCTACATAAACTAAACATCTTTGGTACAATATGTATATTATTATGTTGGTGTATTAACACAACTGTTAACAAACAGTATTAGAATAAATACATATGATTAATTACCTTGTGTCAGATTATTTTACCTTTTATCCAGTGAGACATAATTGCTTGTGACACGCCATGGGTTGGTGATGCTTCTCTACGGCAAAGGTTCATGAGATAAGGACCAACATGAGAATTGCAGGGCACTGTGACTCCCTGCAGGCAAAAGGAACAGCACCCTCAAATTCATTGTGACAAGCCTTTCCCTCTTTACAGAGTAGAAACGCCTCCCCCCATGTTTCGCTATCATGACTAAAATTCTGACCTGGTTTCATTCAGGCCCTCTACAACTAAGCTATTGTACTGTTCATAAATTAGCCTATGTATTGACATTTGACCGACTCTGTGGTATTGAAACTGGTAGTGAAAACAGGAGGGGGAGGTACATATATGAACCAAGTGAACATCATTCTATCTGCACATGCTTGTAAAAATGTAATGTAATGAATGTAGACTGACAGAAATGCAAAAAGATGGATAAGTGTCTTTTCCGGTTATCCGCATACGACCATTTCCAAAAAGCTCTGGGTGTGGGCAAGACGGTGTGATCTGAGAAAGTATAGAGGTTACGTGTACTAAAGGGATGGGTGATTTCACTTGGCATGACAAGAGAGTTTGCATTTATTGTCTGTGTTAAGGAAGCCCTGTTCTAAGGGCCCACAGCAGCCTCCCCAAAATAGAGCTGAGAGCAGCTGCAGCGGGGTGGGTCGTATCAGAGGGACATCAAAGTGGCTGCCGCCACCCGCCCGCTCTGATCATAAGCACTAATAGTGTAATGGGGGACTGGAAGGTCAGTGATTGTTTTTGGTTGTGTGTGTGTGTAAGTGTGTGTGTGTGTGTGAGTGAACAGGCTACTAGAACTTTCTGGAACACAAACTGACAGCATAGCTAAGCCTGGCATTACTGTAAGACAAATACCAGGTCAGGTGTCACCTCTGCAGAAGTCACCGTTGACATCTGAGGTAGCAATGAGCACAGCCAATTAAACAAGACTAAAAATGGTGTCCTTTGTCCCACACGTGTTGTCACTTATGGATTCCTAGGATCTGTGTGTGTAAATGAACATTAATATAAAGGAATAAACATATTAAATTTCCTCACCGTCTGCCGTAAGGAGCACCCAACCTCTGGGTCAAACAGCACAATTTACAGGCACACTCAGTAGCCCTACTCTTAGTGTCACGGCTCAGATAACTCCGTGTCCATTTGGAAGCCTCGGATTTCAAAAGTCATCACTTTTCCTGCATGAAAGAAGTTCAGGCAGGATCAGGGCAAAGTCACATTCCGAACCTGACCGTGACTACAGTATGTGCCTGCTTCTCAACTGTCTCTGATCTGTGACGGATACCTCTCTGTACCTCTTAGAGGAGACTTCACGAGCTGTAGTGGTTGGCTGTTGATACAAAATTCCTAGTTTAGAAAGTGTGAGTATTTTAGGTGTCCCTGCATGATTATTCACACAGGTGAATACTCGTCTAATTGTTCTGCTGTACTAAAAAATAAAGTACTACAGTGATTTTTTCTACAAACTGGACTTTGGAAATAATATGATAGTGAAGAGTGCATGTCTTCTCTCTCTCATTCTTTCTTGAATCCAGATTTATGGGCCTGCAAAATGTCTCTGTCATGTCCAATCAGCACCTGTTCCTGCTCATCACTGCCAGCAGAGACAGTCAGGGAGGGTAACCTGAAACACAAGCGCCCCCTATAGGCTTCACAGGACATGTGGCACCTCCTCGCTGCTGTTGGCCTTTTAAACCAGTGTAAATTTGACAAGTCATCTCAGCTCTTCATTAAAATTAAAAATTAATATCACTATTTCCCCTTCTCTTATCTAAACTTATTATCCAGCGTCACTGGATTTATATCACATTGGACTAGCATTATCCAGAAATAGCACCTTATATTTTCATTTACATATAATGTGATATAGTTTCATAAAACGCTTGGTCTCTTTGGGAAATTGAAGAAGAACGTTCACCAAAAAAATATATATATTTTTTTTTAAATAGACATTGCAATAAACAGCTCATGTTGTGAAGTGGACCGTTCCTCTCTCTCTGCAACTTAAACCCCACGGAAGACATTTCTCGCGGACGGTGCGTCCCTACAAAGTAGCTCCTGGTGGCTAACGTTAGCTCAAACGCAACCTCCACATTCAGCCGCAGAGTGGTAAGAAACAGTGTTGTGTGTTTGTTTTTAATTACATAATGTGCCGTGTTATCGTGTCTCAGGTCGGGTTTGTATCCTGAAGGAATTTTAAACACCGAACAAACCCGATAATAATAAAAAAAAAGAAACGTAGCCGTTATCGTGCTGTTTGGCAAGGCGTTAGCATGCTAGCCGACGTTAGCAGTCTGCTGCGAGCTCACTTAAAAAATAAAACATTTTAAATCTTTAATCCGGATTTAATTAACAGATCAGAGCCGGGCGGTTACAATTGAAGTGATTCGGATTTATTTTAATGTTGACATTAGCGGAATCGTTGATATTTTTTTACAAATTGACGTAAAGTCAGGCCTAACGGACACCTGAGCTTTAAAGAGGCTGTTTAAACAGTGTCACAACTACTGAGAGACTTCTTCTTATTAAATGTGTGAGGTTGTCCTGAATAATGTTTCTGTTCAATTTCAGGGTTAACGGATATATTGTAAGAAGATGGGTGAGTAATGACACTGACCTACATGTCACATGAATGTTGTTTGTCAATTCATAACAAGTCTGTTCACATCATTAGATTAGATTAGATATACTTTATTCATCCCACCACGGGGAGCTGTACTTGTTACAGCAGCAGAGGAAAGTGTAGCAGAAAGAAAAGTAAAAGAAAAAACCCCACAATAAACAGACATAAATATCTATAACCTACACAATAAACACTGTGTGTAAGATTCAGCAATGTGTGTATGCCCTGTAGAGTAGTGTAACTTGAGATTACTTACTGGGTATTTAAAAATGACCTCGGATGCACTGGACTTCTTACTGATTCAGAATAAACAGACAGAAATATCTATAACCTACGATAAACACGAAAAACACTCAACCTTCAAAAACAGACAAGTACTGAGGATAAAAAGTGGCATGATATATACAGAGAGTATTGTAATGTAAAGTGACCATAGTGTAAGAAATATTGCAAACAAAGTGACCATGATACAAAATAATATTATTGCAAGAGTAGTGACCATAATATAAGTACTATTACAAAAGTAAGTGACCATGATTATAAATAATAACTGCTGCAAGGTATAAATTAAATAAATAGGATAAACAAATTGCAATGGGACATGAACAGGAGACTACAACATGATCAGTCTGCAGCTGGAGGAGCTGCTCAGGGTCCCCACAGTGTCATGTAGGGGGTGAGAGGTGTTGTCCATGATGGATGTCAGCTTGGCTAACATCCTCCTCTCATCAGGGCAGAGGTGTGTCTCTTCTTAGCAAATCTGTTTTCCAAAGCCACTCTTGTGCTATTACAGTTGGCCAAATGTTTGTTTGTGTGTGTGTGTACACAAGCAGTTGTTGGCTTACACCTGTTTTGAGACTGTCAAGTTTGTGTCGCCCCACAGACGGTGAAGAAAGAACCTACGGTGGCTGCGAAGGGCCAGATGCCATGTATGTGAAGTTGATCTCTTCAGATGGTCATGAATTTATCGTGAAAAGGGAACACGCTTTGACATCTGGGACCATCAAAGCTATGTTAAGCGGGCCAGGTGAGGATTCAGGCGTATTTATATTCTAGTATTGCAAACAGCTGTGTCTGCTTCTTGTGTTATGATAAGCACACCTATGCATATGGACTAAATACATTTTTGCTGCTTTAACTGAAATGTATGTATTCCTGGTAAACAAATAACTTTCATCGTCATCATCCGTACACTTGGTAGCACTTTGATAAAGACGTCTAGTTTTGAATTGAAATAATTTATAATGCTCCTCAAAGAGGTGAGAAATACATGGAGGATTTGCTCATGGTATTTTCTATCCAGACTGCTGTCATTCACTTCACCTGTTTAGTTTTCTCAAACTACACACATGGAATGTGCACTACAAGATAAATCAGTAACAATTGGGTTTTTTATGGATCTGCTTACTTGACGTGAAAATATACTTCAGCAGCACGATGTAAATTGTGATTGATATTGCTGCAAAGTAGCTTCCGTGTGCCATGAGATGTGCCAAATGTTGGCAGTTGTACACGGTTTGATCTTCCAAAATTTTAAGGAATGGCAGGACGATAAACTAAGAGTTCGCCCGGGGAGAAGTGTCAGAGCATTATGCTTTGTCATTAGTGCTGCTCAGATGATATACTACTAGAAACTGTAGATCCAGTACTGACTGTTATTACAGCTATGAAGGTACTGATGAACAAAAAAGGTTGCAATGTGTGTATGCCCTGTAGAGTAGTGTAACTTGAGATTATTTACTGGGCATTTAAAAATGACCTCGGATGCACTGGACTTCTTACTGATTCAGAAGTGTGCTTCCTGTAAAAATTACTGACCTGCCTACCTTGGACCAAATTTAGAAAAGATCTGCTCCTCTTTGAACACTCCACATGTCCTCTTGTTAAATATATTATGTATCGACAGGGTTTTACTTAAATATAAAGATTGTTACTCATTTGATGGCCCAGTTGACATTAATGTGTGCTTTGGTGATGCTTTGCTTCCTTATACCGGCTTTAGATTTAAATAGGCAGAGTCAAGTTAATTCTGCCTGTCCATTTGGTGGCACAATGCCTCCCCTATGCAGCAGTTTTATTTTGAATGTATGTTACATATGTTTTAATTACTTGTACTGTAACCCTCCATCTGCAGGCCAGTTTGCTGAGAATGAAACCAATGAAGTGAACTTCAGGGAGATTCCATCTCATGTCCTGTCCAAGGTCTGCATGTACTTCACCTACAAGGTCCGGTACACCAACAGCTCCACAGAAATCCCTGAATTCCCCATCGCTCCAGAGATCGCACTGGAACTGCTCATGGCTGCGAACTTTTTGGATTGCTAAAGTTACAGACATAATGTAGCAGCTTAAAACACTTTTTAGATTTTTTTGAATATTTAAACTGTTTTGCCATTTACATCATATGAAACTTTTTGTTTTTTTTTCTTTTTGCACCTCGCTTTCTGTCATAATTTTATTAGTATTAAAGGATTTCATTTTAATGTAATAAATGGATAATGGCAGGCTGCATCACTTGCCCCAGAATGTGACAAATGTGCCCTTGCTCGGAAACATATTTCCTCACCTCTCCAGCTTAATAAAAACCTGTTTGGTGAGAACTTCTTTGCCAGTTGCTACCTTGTTCTGTATGATGTATATCTGGCCTTAAATGCCATGTTCAAAAAGGGGAAAAAAAGCCTGCATCAAACTTTAAATGTGTGTTTTGGTCCAGATTAAATGAACATTACGGAATGTTTGAAAAGACCACAGAAAAGAGTTAACAGATGTTAAATCCACCAAAATACATAATTCAGTGTTGTACATGATTGGGGTGCTTGGACGATGAGAAGGATTCCTAAACGGATGACGTGTGAAGTTCCCTGTTAAAACAATTATGTGGGAAACATAATGAAAATCACGTTTTTATGAAAGTGGTTTATGTTTTAATTGTGAGAGACACTCTTGAAATTGCCATACGAGAGTATTAGACCTCAAAGTGGTGGTTTTATACCTTTTAGAAGCTGTAGGTAAGTTATAGTCAATAATGTGGGTATATCAATAGAAGTTACAAGTTGCAGAGCAAAGCTATGGACAGTTCTGATGTTACAGGTGTCTGATTTACATGAGAGAAAGTGAAAAAATGGTTGTATATTCAATCATTTAAGGCAAAAAGACAAGTGCAAGTTGACGGACATGATGGTATAATTCTGAATAAATGTTGCTTTGAACATACATACACGTCCTGAATCATATATCAGCAAAATTTCAGTGTGGTTACATGCTTACACTGAATGCAGAGTCTCTTTATCTGGCTTATTAAGTTGCTCCTTGCGTCAACCATATCAGGTGGGAGCGAGTTATCACATTTCAGTTAACACTGGCTATAAAGTGAAGGTTTTATTTTTATTTTTTTTTTCATTTTTTTGCAGAAACCTTAGGAGGCTTAGTCAAATTACACTTGACTTGAATAAAAATGCTCTGAACTTTGCTGACACATAGGCCTACATTAATATACAGTACGTCTTGTGCTTTTATGTACGAAGGGGAATACAAAGGTAGGCGTTTTTTTTGTTTGTTTTGTTTTTTAACAAATCATTTTAATAACAAGCTCAAGGTGACAGAATGAAGCAGATTGTAGGAGATGCTATGATAAAAGGTAATCCATTCATAGTGTAATTAAAGAAGTCAACTTTATTGTCAGTGCTGCTATAATAGAGATTAGACTTTATTAATCCCTGAAGGGAAATATGTACAGGACATACAGAGTATAGAAATTTCGTTTCCCTCTTATCCCGTGCAAACAACATAAACATGACATGTAATATATAAGTAAAAGATGTAAAAATATACATCATATATGCTTCCCTGCCTAACAAAACTAACAACTACTCTGTGCTCCTTTACACCTTTCTCAGCTTATGTCCTCCTCTGTAAGTCGCTTTGGATAAAAGCGTCTGCTAAATGCAATGTAATGTAATGTAACATCAAAAAAATCTGACTAAAAGTGTTTTAATATTTTTAAAGTGATAACATTTAAATAAATAATACAAAGGTAGGCGTTTTTTTTGTGTGTTTTGTTTTTTAACAAATCATTTTAATAACAAGCTCAAGGTGACAGAATGAAGCAGATTGTAGGAGATGCTATGATAAAAGGTAATCCATTCATAGTGTAATTAAAGAAGTCAACTTTATTGTCAATGCTGCTATAATAGAGATTAGACTGTCCAGGACATACAGTATTGTATTGAAATGTTGTTTCCCTCTTATCCCTTGCAAACAGCATAAACATGACATATAAAATATAAGTAAAAGAGGTAAAAATTAAAAAATATACATCTAAAATTATTTTTAAAGTGATAACATTTAAATAAATAAAAGACACACTTTAATAATGAACAATATTTGGTGTAAGTGTCTTAAAGATGTCGGGCTAATCTTCTATCTTCTTCCTCAGCATTAAGTCATTGGCCCTCCTCCCTAATGTCCGATGTGACTTCACCGGTTCTTAACTCAAACTGTATTTATTTATATATTTATTTGATTTAAATGAAATCCCCTGTGTAAACCGTGCTTTGACGACATTAGAAATGAGCGCAGAGGTGAGTGAGCGCTCCGTGTTCATCATCGCTGGATTGTTTTCCTCTGTCAAAAACAACTCCTCCGGTCACGTGACCCGCCTGACGTTACAGTCCTCCACTCTGCGCTGATGCAGGGGGGTTTCCATCATGGCGTCGATGCAGGTAAGGATACAATTGACAGCGATCGGACTATTTATTAATTTAACCTCACATCACCGGCCTGCTATTTGACCGTTTGGTTTGTTAACCACTTTTTATTCAGACACACAGTATGTGCTGGAAGTGGCGATGACATCAAAGCAGGAAGCGATGAGATTGATCCCGGTTAGCGCTTAGCAACAAGCAGCGTTAGCCCATCATCCCCAACACCACCAAGTCACGGCTAGCTTCCTGGATATATTTATATATAAACACACACATGGGTATTTTATTCGCATGAACACATAGATAATAATTTAAGGAGTGTGGTGTTAGGAGTTCAGCCTGTTGTTTTGTTTTTTTATTAAAATAAGTAGCTGCTGTTTGGCTGACGTTGACGTTAGCTAGCTTAAACGAGGCAGTGCGCAGATTGAGCAGGTTGCAGTTTCGCCCTCCAGCTTGAACAGGTGTATCGACAACTTCAAACATCAATCCACTGACAAATAGTTTGATTTCCGCAGGGTGAACCGGTCACAGCGGTCTGCTACATTTCTACCTAAGTGTTTGAAAGCGATATATCCACACACAATCGATATTTTACGCTTGTTATTGATATCTCAATAGAATGAAAGCACATTTCTACTTCTGTTTCTCTTCTTCTATGTCTGTTTATATTGTTGTCATGCCAAATATTTCAATTGTCTCCCAACAGAAAAGGCTACAAAAGGAATTATTAGCCCTGCAAAATGATCCACCCCCGGGAATGACTCTTAACGAAAAAAGTGTACAGAACACCATCACACAGTGAGTGTTTTTTATTTTTATTATGTTTCATGTGATTCATTTGCACACATCAGGACACCATCACAATAAAAATCATTAAAGAAGGTTTGCGTCGGTGGATAAACAGAAATCCAACTGTGGCTTTCGTGTAAAATGTCACGTTTCATCACTGTGACGGTGAGCGCACATGCATTAAAGGTTACTGCTGCTGCAGAAGTGGTAGGAGGTATTAAGAGGCACAGCGACTTGTGAGGAGGAGGAGGATGAAATCGGGGTCATTCCAGTGACTGGCAGCTCTGGCCCCTTCAGTAGAGTGTCTGTAATGCACACTGTCACTATTCATCCTTATAAAATATTTAATGGTTGGCATGCAGGAGTTGGGCTTAGGTTAGTAAGGAACAGAGGCTGCTTTGGCTGACCTTTCTGTCTGAGTGTCTTGGCGTTCCTTTTTTTTTTTAAATGCTTCTGAATACTGTAGGCAAATCCAGCCTGATATGCAGTAAGGACAAACTTGAGTTGTGCTCCTCTGAATGGAAACACATTTTTCTGGCCGTCATTCCAATGTCTTTCAAGCTCTGACTTTTAAATTATACTACCTGGCTGTCCTCTAATGTCTTACAGTGTTGCTTGGCATTTTGTTTCCATCTTAAAGAGGAAATCCATGTTCCATGTAGTTAATTATAGAAAATTATATAACTATGAAAGATCCATTATGTTGGATAACAATCAGACCCGGCCAGACTTGAACGTCTGTTTTGTGTTTCACCTGAGTGACAAGCTTTTTCGAACCAGTTCGGCTGGCTTCTGCTTTTTGGTATGTATGCCATATTTTAGATGGAATGTACGGGTGCGCCTTGTTGTCTCCGACTGGATAAGATATGTTGACTTGAACCTCGGTTAGTTTTCACTCGTGGTGTTTGACAGTAGAAGAGTTTTGATAGTTTTATCACACCTGTCCTAGTGGAGTAATGTACGACTACACTGTGCCCGCTTGACATTAACAAAAACAAAACAAACAAACATGGAAAATATCTCACCAGTGACAATGGCGTGCCTGTGACGATAAGCGATAAGGTGACCATGTGTTTTTAGTTTTCGAGCTTCTGTTTATACAGTACACTGCGTCTCTCGGCACTGCTCATTAGATAATGATGTCTTTCGGCTGACTGTGTGATAGTGGAGATAGTTTAGCTTGATGCTGTCAGCCTTTGCAAACAAGGAAATTGCTGCTATAAAGCACTGCAGAGTCTCTTATGTGTACTCAGTTTTACCCCCCTCCCCGTTTCACTTGGTGTTATTTTTGTTTACTGGATCATATAATCACCAGGCTATGGGGAATTTGAGCAAGTTGAGCATAATGTCCTTGGAGTCTTTGCCTGTGCTCGGCGTGGGTTGCATCAGGTGTAACTCGGCATCATGCACTGATGCTGCCTCCGTCTAAGCTTTACATCCGGACAATAAAAAGAAAAGAGCTCTTTTCAGATGCTTCGACGGTTGGACTTTGTAAGTTTTAAACTGGACTGACCTTGTTCGTAGGCCCTAAATGATCACGTGCCCGAGGCTAGATTTGAAAGAGACACAAGGCTATGAACCCGGACAACAGCCACAAGTCACCTTGGTGTCCTATCTGCGCTGCTCGCCTGAAAGAAATTAGGCCAGAGATTGTGATGCTGCCATCAGTGTTCCTTTTTCTTCTCCTCTGAGCTTTTCTGCTGTGAGCAGACAATCCCCGTAAATGCTCCGCACTGCACTTACATGTTTGACTTTGTAGCCAGTGAAACAACATCTACCCTCTGGGTTAGGCTGAGAAGACAGACCGCCCTTCATCCCAAACACCAGGAATCAAACCCGTGTTTGCAATCATCTCCTGTTCTGAGTAAGACATCGAATCCCTCACAGCTCAGTCAGCACAGTCCTGTAGTCAGGCTACAGAAGCGGAAATAGATTGTGTCCACTAAAATCAATAGAGTATCACATTATTACTAAACCACTGTCATAACCCAGCTGAATAGTGAATGTCACTGGAATGAGTCAGACTAAAAGCTTTTGATTACACACTTACTCCAGCATCGGCAGGCCACATTTTGTATGATTTGTTTTTAATTATCCATGCAAGTCACTACATGCATGTTTCGTAGATGATCTACTCCGGAATGATCACATCGAGCATAGAGTATGTTATTGATCATTTTCTAGCAAAATAAGTGTGAGGCTTGGGCATTTACATGTACAATATTCAGGGTTCGTACAAAGTCTTGGAAAGAACCGTTATGTTTTCAAGGTTAGGAATATCCTTAGATTTGAATGTACTCCTTGAAAAATGCTAGATTTTTTAAATATAATCTGGAGTTCTATCACGTACGAAAACCAAAAATCGCTTAGCATTTTAAATGAAGCACTCCCGTCATCATATTTGTTTCTTGTCTCCTGCAGTCTGGAGCAGATCTAGACTGATGGGTGCTCTCAGGTTTCTTGGGAAATCTCGGGTTTAGGTACCTTGAAAGTGCTTGAATGTTCTTGAAAAGATGCACAAGCCTCAAACACACTGCACAGCATTAAGCAGGTAACACAAAGTACAGCTGAGGTTGATGATAATTCATTTCATATCCAGATAACGAGGAGCGTGCAGTACTTTACATGTCTTTCAGTTTTATGTAATTTATCATTGTGTCTCTGGTGCGCTGCTGTTTTGTTTTGTTGGCTACATATTGTGAAGTTAATTGCAGCTGTGTGTCACGCTGTTGCTCAAGTCAGTTTTCCTCTCTAAGACAATAAAAGGCACATTATCTTGTCAAAATGAGCATGTCTTCCCAGAGCACAGTACAGGTTTGTTTTTGAAGGAAGTGTTAACCCGATGTGAGGAATTTAACAACTCTGCTGTTACCTGCTCTTGTTATCTTTTCAAAATATTTGACCACAGATCGGCCTCAAAGTCGTCACAGGGTGTTGGAAATCAGTAACAAAAAGTTTTTTGGACTGCTGCCGGTGTTTTGGTTAATTGTTGAATGATCAGATGAATCTTTGGTGAAATGACTAACACATTTCAACACTGTGCCTTTCTTTTAAGGTGGATTGTAGACATGGAGGGAGCACCTGGCACACTGTATGAAGGAGAGAAGTTTCAGCTGCTTTTCAAATTTAGTAGTCGATATCCGTTTGATTCACCTCAGGTAAGTAACTGTGTGTCTGTGTGTTTGTGTGTCGGTTAATGTGAGGTGGTCAGCTTCCTCTCCGCTTGAAAAGCAATATTTAAGTGCTGTCTTGTCTCAAGGACCCTGAAAGTCCTGTGTGCTTCAACCATGACGCACAAGCTGCCGTGCTGGCTGGAGACACCAATGAATGAACAGACCTGGGGTCTGTTTCCATTTAGTTTCAGCTATACTGTTGGTTTCCCTAATTAAATATCAAACATTCACTCTTTGTGATTGTTTAATCAAGGTGCTTAATTATGGAAATGGTCACCAAAACAGATTCCTACGCTGCTGGTGTGCAGGTACAGTGCACAGAGGTGCCCTTTCCAAACAGAATTACAAACTGTAGACCTATGTAAACAATCCTCTGTATCCACTGTCTGGATGCCTGCAATAATCACATGAAACTCATCGGCTCCGCAGTTGTTCACGGAATGAATCTCGGCGTGGAAACATCGGGGGCCAGGAATCACTGACCGACCGAGGCACCAGCACAGAGCTCTCACTGAAGCCATGTTTGAAGGGATTAGTTTAACTCAACAATCTTTAGTTCACTCATCAGGAGCACGGCCTTTCTAAAAATAGCAAATGAGTCGGTGTAGAGAAAATGAGATAAACCTAGCCACTTAGCTCCTCCGTACATCCTCTCAGATAGGAATGAGCGGCTGCGAAAGCGGCCCCTCTGTGTGTTAGACTCCTCACGGAGCTACTGAGGGAACTTCATTGTCGACTGCTGTGGCGCGTTATTGGTCGTGTGGGCAGCTTCAGTGGTAAATCTACAGTATACACATGTGTGATTGTGATACTACGTGTGCATAGAGAATGCTATTATTGTCATGGAAGGGGGGAAAAAAAGAAAAACACGGCCCACTCAAACTAAGATGACAACATTTGCATAAAAAAACCTGTAGCTCCCGTCCTGTCACTGTTCATGTCCACAGGGAAACCGAAATGTTCTGTTTATTTTCTTGTTGAATTTTGCACACAGCGTCGTCCAGCCCCTTACAACATATTTTTGTCTGCAATATTTTGACTTTGAATATTCATTTAGGTCTCTATTTTTTGGGGCATTGGCTTTATTGTGACACGGTGGCATTCAAAGCCAAATGCAGCACCCTGTTTTTGGTTGCAGAACTGCCATTTTTGCCCTGTGTGAATGAGCTGAATTTAGTTTTGGTCCAAGTATACTTGTGCAAAATCGTAGTTTTTAAAAAAAAAAGCTTACAGAAGACAGAAAATAGACAAATCCTCGACAAAAGGAGCGCAAAGTACTACACGAGTCACCGCAGTACTTGTCTGCTCTAATCTCATCCTCAGGCCTCTGAACTTTATGTGAATCGGGCGTTTCAGTAAATATTTTAACTTTCCGTAAGCGAGGCGCTTGCCTTTGTCTTGTTATCTGGAGCGCAGTGCCAGCTTTACTTTCTGCTCCTATCTCTCACACTCATCCTGTCAGTCCCCTCCAGCCCCTGTGTTGTGGAGTCTGCACTCTCCTGTGAGGCCCTATCTGGTGCCAGACTGCCTCAGCCCATTGTTACCCTTCATTAGCCTCTTCACCCATTCTGACTCCCCTCCCTTCTCTCTGCTTTAAGCGCTTCAATATTTTAGTTACCTCTCGAGTCATCACTCTTTCTGTATCTTCCATTTCAGTCACACCTTTTACCGGCTAATACCCCTTTTTTACTTTTCATAAAACAACGCTTCTATTTTATTTTTTTGTCAAACATGTCCCTTTGTCTCTTATCTCAGTCTCCCATTCTCTCTCACCCCATCCCGGCCCCTCTGTCCTAATCCCACAGCTTCATGTCGCGGCACAAGACTAAGCCTGAACTTATAAATCTCAACTTTTTCCAGACTTATTAAAGTATTTTGGCGTCAGATACACACCACCTTTTTATAAGCTTATTATTATGACATTTCAGAAGTTCTCACTGATTTTTCTTTTTCTTTGTTTCACTGCAGGTAATGTTCACAGGAGAGAATATACCTGTCCACCCTCATGTGTATAGTAACGGTCACATCTGTCTATCAATTCTAACGGAAGATTGGTCGCCAGCCCTGTCAGTGCAATCAGTTTGTCTTAGCATTATCAGCATGTTGTCCAGCTGCAAAGAAAAGGTATGACACCGGTGATGATGGCCGTGAGGGGGAAAAATGATTCATGTGAATAAATTCCCTTATATTTTAAATCTAAATGTTTTTTTTCCTGCAGAGACGACCGCCTGATAACTCCTTTTACGTAAGAACGTGTAACAAAAATCCAAAGAAGACAAAATGGTGGTATCATGGTGAGTATTTATAATTATAACTTTCCTTTTTTTTTTGGCTGGAGTCCAAAAGGTAATAGCTTGTAATTGTACGTGATATCATTTTTGTTTTCCCTTTCACAGATGATACATGCTAATGTACAAACTTTGTAATAATCGTAGAAGAAAGAAGTCCTACTGACCTACGTAAAGCACTTTTTAATCATTCAGTCTTTGAACTCTGACCTTTGACTGGAACAATGGACACCATGCGCTGGAGGCTCTTGACTGCATTTCCCCCGTGGACCGTTGGATGCATGTTTTAGTCTGGCTGTAATATAGAGAACGAAAATAATGGAACTTTTAAATGCACCCAAGACGGATTATTATAATTTTTTTTCCTTTTGCAAAAAGGTAGTGATGCAGCGAGCAGACAGAGATGATTATAATTCCTGTTTTAAGATTATTATTGTTACTTTTTTGTTTGTGTGTGGGTGCATTTTAAGGTCCTTGTGTTGTGCAATAATAACTGATGGATGCATGCTTGGGCCTACAAAGAGAAATCCAAATCTAAACGTTTTCTGGAAGGGATCTGACCATCATAACCCCAAGAAAATGCTTCATCCATTTGTTTGTTTTAAATTATATGCACTGTGAAAGTATCTAGTTTGAAAAGGCACTATTAGTATGTTATTCCCAAGTTGCAGTTGGACTGTAAGCAGTCCTCCACTTATTTATCAGGTTAAAGGGTTTTAGTTTGCAACACTGTATCAAGAGTAGACGTAATTTTCTTCTTCATCTTCCAACTTGAGACCTGGCTGCAGTTCTTCCTGCTGTTGGACAGAATGTCGGTACAGAAAAAAAAGATAGGACGCTCGATCTCAGTCAGCTGATGACCTCACAGTGTACGTCTCCTCGTAAAGTTGGGCTGAACTCGTGTAGTGTTCACTAGTCCGGCGTTGAAGATGTGCAAGCGGCTTCTCTTCCATTTAAAGAATGTTTGTAAGAGAACATTGTTGCATGATCCATTTTTATTTGTGCGATACTTTTTTTGATTTTTATTTCATGCTTTAATCTTCTAAAAATGTTTGATTTTAAAATGTCTTGTTCTTTTTTTGTACCGTTTTTTTTTTTTTTTTTTCAACTAGCTGATACTTTGAAAAGGGGGGTTGTTTTTGATGGGTCAGTACGTTTTTTGGGGGATTTTTTTCTTTCTTTTTCTTTTTTTTTGTATTTGTTATTTAATTTAAATCTTTGTTTTCCATAATGGTAATGAATGACGAAATGGAGAGTCTTTATAGAAGTCGTTAAGAGACGAGGCTTTTGTGATTCCCCCTGGTCAGAGTTTTGGCTCAGGTACTTTTTTCAATAAAGAGATCACCTCTAAAAAGATACCTATCAGATATTTTGAAGTTAACTATATTTTCACCAAAAGAGACTGTTATGTTATAAACTTATAACATGTCTGAAACTATTGTACATAAGTCTTTAAATTGCTGGATGACGTGAAAGAAATTAGCAGAGGATGCATTTACTTTATAGCAGATATGATAATATAGGAGTGCTTTATTTCATTGGACGTTAGCCTGCATCTTTTGCTAATTAGGATGTGTACAGACAGCTACAAACACTATTGTTGGTAAATAAGAAAAATGAAAAAGAAAAAAAAAAGAAGAAGTTTAGTAGTTTTACAGTGGGGGTGCATGCAATTTTAACCCTACTTTTTCTTATTGGCATCAGACATTGTGACAACTTTTAGTCTTTCCATAACTTAGGTATTGATTTATGGGATGGATATTACAAACCTCACCTCCAGAGGCTGTGTGGCTCTTTGTCATTTCAGACCGTAATTACCCCATTCCTAAAGAAATGTTTATCGCCATCCAGTCAGAGATACTTGAATTTTCCATCTTGGGTTGTTTGTATTGCATTTGCATTTGCATTTCTTTTTTTGCTTTTTATTTTTTTCTTTCCAGGGTCTAGCTGAGTTTCTTGAATGGACTTGAGTGAATGTGATACTCTATACTGTAGAGGAGATTACCACAGCACACCGCTATCTCAAAAAACTATATTGATAACTTAAAGACATCTATTTAACCAATGTTTTTTTTTTTTTAGCTTCATTCTAATGATCTTGTCTGCCTTCAGAAAAAAAACAAAAAAAACAATAGGAATGAGATGATTGTGTAAATGCAGTCACGACAGCACTTGTGTGTGGGGACAATAAGCCTTCACTCAGTGGGCAGAAGATCAGAAGAGATTTGAAAATCCTGCGAGTGAATATGTTACAAAGGTTTGGATGTGACATGTTTTTTTTTCTCCCTTTTTTTTTTTTAATGTGGTTTGAACTCTTAGCTTGCAGGTTGTTGTGAGTGATCAACACTAATGAGGGTGTGTTATTTATATTTGAAATTTTGTTCTGGGATGTGCAAGCTCCATGTAATAGGTGCCTGTTCATTTTCATAATCAATAATAAAAAGCAAAGATTCATTCTTTTATTCAACCCTTGGTTTGTACAGTGTTTGATGTTCGAGGACACTCAAGTCTCACTGAGGGTCATGTGTTGTGAAGACACTTCAGAGTGTAACAAGTCGAATGATCAAATTTATTAAGCATCCTTCTGCACTGCAGCACATAAATATTGCCCATAAAAAATGTCTAATTTTACCATCAATGTTGTTAAATCTGATAAATAGTAATCAGAAAATATTTTGTTAAAAAGGAACGCTAAAACCTAAGCTCCTATAAGTCATGACCTTTATGACAGGTTTTTTACTACATGAAAAAACAACAACAAAAAACTGCTTCATGTTATGTCACCATGCATGTGTGTGAGAGATCAGAAAGACAGAAACATTTCAATCCATTTCATCTTTGTAAAGTAGAGGATACACTGATCCCTCTATGACTTAGAGCTCGCCATCATCACACAAGAAAAAGTGGTTTAGTGGCACCATCTAGTGGTCCCAAGAGCACTCTTGGCAGATCTCTGAGGAGCCACAATTCAATTTATTACCCCCCTGTCCCTTCCACACTTCTTAATAAATTGGGATTTATGTTGGCCCTCCGCCTGCTGTGGGACCCCAGAATCATCAATACCTATCACCTTAACAAGAACAGCACTGACTGGTTGCAGTTTCTTGCACAAATAGCAGACATGGTCACTCACACCTGGTGGTTTTAGTGTTCCGAGACATTTTCATTCAGCTCTTTTTCCTTTTGCAAAGGCAAAGTGAAGCCTACCAGCAGCAGGGACAAGTTTATAGTTTTAAAGTTTATAATTAAGATTTTTTTATTATTTAAATTTTAACTTGTTATAATTAAACTCACTCAATAAGGAAGAGAAAAAATAGGCCCAAGTGGTTCATTTTCTTTCTAAGTTCTACTCACAGATCCTTATGTGAAGTCTCAGTGACACTTTACTAACCTGTAAAATGCATAATTTTAATGTTAATATAATAAATTAAAAAAAATATATATATGTATAACATGAAGACTGTTGAGTCTGATGAATGCCGTGTGCAGAGAGCAAGTTCAAATGTTCTCCTTTGCTCTGAATCAAAGTTAACACTGTTTCACACTCTGAGGGCAGCAAACCAGGACTGAACCATTCACGTCGCCGCGGGGGTGGCTGATTCATTCAAGATTCACCTCAAACTCTAATAGCGTTACGCAATACTTATCACGGACCACACAAACAAAACACAAACTTTATACGCGAAATATCAAAATGACCAGTCATTCGCCTCTAATGGGACGTGTTTTAATATTTTTTTTTAGTTTTACCCAGAAAAATAACGTGGACCGTTCCCTCTTCCATCCAGTTCTCTTTAGTGTTTGCCAATGTCGGAGGTGTAACTGGGGTCTGGCCCTGGACAAAGGTAAAAAATACCCTCAAATATTTGCCCCTTTGTTGGCGGATAGTCTCTGGATTATTCGTCACGCTGTTGCCAGTCCGTATATGATGTTGCGGTGGACTGAAAGCCCCCCCCCCCCCCCCAAGACTTTCGTGGAGGATGGGGCGGTATGGAGATGCTAGCAAGAGGGGCGCTCGGCCGATCAGCCATGATGAGCGTTAACCGGCTAAAGTAGCGTTACCGGAGGTGGCTACATGGTGTTTATTCACAAGGGGAGACCACACTGACACGTCGGTTGACAGCATGCATGCTTGACAGTTCTGTTGGTTTGTTTTGGGGAGCTGACATTTGCAGGAAACGCCGTTTTCCCACCCCCCTCCCCGGTTGGTTACGTTAGCTTCCTGCTAAGCTTGAACACAGCCGGAGCTGTTGTGGTGTAGGTTCAGGGGTTTGCAGACAGCAGCCCTGGAGCTCTCTGTCAAGTCAACCCCTTTAACGATACACCACCACCTCCATACTCAACTTACTGCTTGACACAGCCGTGCATTGCTTGTCTTGGTGTTTGTGCATGTCGCTGAGAGGAAAGAAGACGGATAGTGAAGCTCAGAGGAGATATAAACAGCAGGAAGCAATCGATTGCATGCAATGAATTAAGGTCACAGATGAAGGAAACCTGCCTTTTGATTTTAGTGGATGTAGTCGATGTCACTTGTTTTATGGACATGACAACTGCTGCTGTTGTTTACACCAGCCCTGTTATGGCGCTCATCTGTAAACAATGCACATATGTGACACCTGTGATCATGATAACACCTGTGATCATGGAAAATCTGTCTCCCTTAACCCAGCTGATCTCTAAAATGCCCATTTATACAGTTTACTAAAGAGTAAGATCAATTTTGTGATCTTTTATAAATAATTTCTCAGCAGCATGGTGATTGAAGATATATATGTATATATATATATATATATATATATATATATATATATGCTACTCCATCACCTGCAGGTGCCAGGTTAGGTTCAAAGCCAGCCTTGTATAAAGTGTGTATAAAGTGTCCAAGTGCAATTTTCTCTGCACCCCAGGGGTTCACTTCTGTATCTGACCCTATGCCCTGACCTCTGCGGGGACGTGAAAAGAATTTCCCTCATGTCCCTTTTGGTGCCTGCTACATATTTATGTGAACCAACGCTGTAGCCGTCTTGCCAAGATGTTGTCACACAGTTTGTTGTATCTTTATCATCATCTTTCATTGATTTTAAAAACACACGACATCATAGTTTGTGACTCACAGCGCATTGCCACAGGCTGGAGTAATTGCGTGGAATTGCGTTCGCTAAAATATTGCATGCATGCATAAAAAGATAAGGAAGTTTTGTTTTGTTCACCTATACCGTATTGTTGGACCCTCGCTGCTGCTGTTCATGTTAACCTGCTTCTACTTCGTGGCAGGCCTTTTGGTTTCATAGCTCTCTTTGGGTCTCGAATAAAATGTGATTTGAGTGTCCATTGTCTTGTTCGGGCTGCTATCACAGGATTCTCTCCTTTTTTCCGGAGAGCTTAGCAGCAGTAACGTGAGCAAAGCTCCTTCAAATAAAGCTTCATTGTCTGGGTGTATTAGCTGCCAGTGGATCAGAATGTGAGATAGGCCGAGGGCTGCTCAGTTTGAAGTCCGCTCTCCAGGCCCACAGAAATGTGTCTAATGACAGTGAACAGTTTTAAATTATACAGAAACTTTTTTTTATCAAACTACTGAGACGCTTGGCTGTGAAAGTGACGTAATTAGTCTGTAATGATCGGTGTGTCTCTAAATAAAAACTTTTAAAGTTGTCACTTGTTGTCTGGTTCCAGGAATAGAGCATGGCTCAAGTGAAAGTACAGACCTCAGCACCCCTGGCGGCTGGTCCTGGCCTCTCCCCCGGAGTTCCCCCGACGGCCATGGCCAGCCCAGGATCCCTGGGTCTGCAGCCCTCCGTCAACGGCACAGGCCCGGCCCCCACACCCGCCTGCCCTGCTCCTGCAGTCGGATATGGGGACGCCCCTGTGTCTGCCACATCGCCAGGTAGAGCGCCAACAGAATATTTTTCTCTCAGGGCAAATTAAGTGAATATTTTGTAGTACTTTGTGCTCCTAATTATTACCCATGATGGTTGCTTTATTTAATTTCTAATATTTCAATTTTCAGTTGCCACAGGCGTCGTAAGAGAGATGAAATGTTAGTGTTAATGTGAGAGCTTTTGTTTTCATAAAGAATATTCATTGTGTAACAAGAAAAGAATGATGTAGATTTAGGCTACAAAATGCTATCAGGATAGATCGTGGCATTATTAGACCTTATCACAAACCTTTCCTGCTACTGAACTCTTGACCTGCTTTGGATGGTGAAGAGCTGCACTCACCAGCGACCCCCCTGTACACATTACAGACCTGCTGCTCCTCTTGTCTCTGCTGCTCATTGTTAAATTCTGTCTATATTGTTCAGATACCGCTAATAATATTTCTTATCATTAAACTGATGGCACATAGTTTTGAATCATAGTCATTAGCCTGTAAGTAACCATGTTTCTTTCCCACAAATCAGAACACGTCTGAGCCCCCGTCTCTCTGTAGAAGGGGGGAAATAACTTAAACTGAATGCCTGCGTCTTTGTGACAGAGTTGTCTTTGTTTCATGAGTGTTTCGTTTACTGAATGTTGTGTATAAGACACGTTAATTACTCCGTGTCAAAGTCAACGTCATTTTTCATCAGTACGTATGATAAGGAAATGAAAGTTTGTCATCCCTTCATGCTACACACATCAAACACGACAGATAATTACATTTAGCTTTTAATAGGGTAACATAAAATAAATAAAATATAACGATACATATATATGCATATATGGAAAAATTATATATATATATACATACATAGGAAGAGAGGAAGAGCTATGCAACCATTGCCAAAATGAAAATATCCTGATCAATTTGAATAATTTCGACTTGTAGTCCTTCAAAATCAATCCAGCGTCATTCAGTGATGTGTCGTCAATAAAGCTGCAAATAAATAAAAAAAGATTAAAACTTAAATGTGTCAAAGTGTGAAGGAGCTACCTGTTGCTGCATCTATATGCTCCGCCGTTCCTGCACAAGATGCATGCAACAGTATACGAATCTATCCCATTTCAGTCACGTGTTCTCACATGAATTGAATGATAAAATATATTATATCAATACGTTATTGTTATTCGTGTGTATCGCTCTGTCTGATGCTGTAACCTGTGTACTATGTATTCTGCTGTACTATGTTTTAGGCCCGCCCCAGGAGAACATGGCAAACCCTAAAGAGAAAACTCCAATGTGTTTGGTGAATGAGTTAGCCCGTTTCAATAGAATCCAACCACAGTACAAGCTCCTCAATGAGAGAGGCCCTGCACATGCTAAGGTAAGTGAGGACACTCAAGTCGGGATTATGTTCTGAAATGATCAGTGAGTTAAGTTTACGTTCTTGCTGAGATATTACATGCTTATTCATGGCATCTCCTCTCATGTTTTTGAGCACTTTTCACAACCGAATATTGCTCATGCAGAACACATCATGCCTACTATAAGTCATGTTTTGTAAAAATGTAGTTGCTGCCGGGTAATGTCTCTCCCTCTGGGTGTCACTGTTCTAGATCTTCACGGTGCAGCTGACTCTTGGGGAGCAGGTGTGGGAGGCAGAGGGCACCAGCATCAAAAAGGCCCAGCACTCCACAGCTGCCAAAGCACTGGACGAGAGCGTCCTTCCCAGGCCAGCACCCCGCTCCCCTAAAGTGGACATCAACAGCAATCCAGGTACTGTACCCACCACGAGATGACATTGTAGGGTTTACTGAGAGTGTGTCTGTTAAAGATTACATCTAATAACTAATATTATGAAGGAGGAGCAGGAAAGATGTTTGCACCTTCTACTATTGATGATCTATTTTACTATTTCCACACAGTAATAATTCAATTTAAGCATCAAAAGCAGTTCCTGTGTTGAGGTCAAACTACATTTGTTTGTTAATTTGTTCATCGGTATACTTAGCTAATATCTTCAGCCCTCTAACTGCTCGTAAAATTCTTCAGCACAGTGACATCTTGCTGACATCTAACATTAGTTTTGGAACTGTTTTCCAAATTGAACATGGGACTTACTCAGTAGCATTAATAGAATGTGTGAAAGTGGAAGCAGTGGTAAAATTAGTCATCTATGGAATGACACATTACTGGTTACATACTGTGTATGGATAATCGAAAGCTGACAGCGTAACAGAAGCCAATCTAAAATATGGCAGTGAAAGCAGGGAGGGACACATTTTTCTTTCTTCTCCTTCTTATGTGGTTAAGTGGTTTGAATTGAAGTTTTAATTTATTAATCCCTTTGGGGAAAATGCATTTTTTGCATTCCATTGTGAGTTTACTCACACATCACCAGATATGCACACACAGGAGCCATATACATCCACTTGTTGAGAGGGGCTGCCACATAGCCAGTTCACACTCTGTACTACCTGGTTGTTGCTGGACTTGCTACCCTCTGGTTCGCAGGTCCCCACAGACTGAGCTACTGCCAGACCTATTGCATCCACTTTAAAGAAGTAGTTCAGATCTCTGCTGCCATTGGTAGTCCTATGAACACACGGACACCAATGCAAAAATATCCCAGCTTTACTGCGGGTATGTTGGACCAGTTAACAAAAACATCTCTTGCTCAATAAGGTTAAGATTTCAACAAGGAATGTGCCGTTTTTAGTGTGGTTGTAAAGCTTTATTTTTATTCTCATCTGACCACTCTGTATCATGCATCATTCATCAAAACAACTGAACCAGAACGTTACGAGAAAGCGGCACCAACATTTCTTAGAAAGACGTTCAATTCTTGAAACTGTTCTCAAATTATTTGCTTTAAAATATCTGATAACATTTATTCGGTCCATGCATGTTCTGAACTGTTCCTAAGGTTGCATCAGTGCCCTCTACTGTTCATTTTAGAGTGTATTGATGAAATGAGGTGTATTCATTGGAGGGAGATGGTGGGGCCTCCAAAGCCACTTCAGAAAACAGCTTTTTGTTTTGAGATGTCACTTTTTTTTCATGTGCAAGTGTAATCATGAAGAAGAGTGCCGAGGTTATGGGTGAAATTGGGCAAAAGCCTTTGTGTCATAATGGTGTTTTTATGTCTCCATTGTTAATGGGATGCTTCAGTATTTAGGGATTTTCACCTGGAGGACTTTCGCTTCCAGGTGTACCCCTCGAGCCACTAGATACATTTTAGATAATCCATGTTCAGAACAAAGCCAGTACAGCCCCTGTCAATAAAGCCTAAGTGCAAGCTTATGTTTTGTCTCTGTCCAAATGAATACCACTGGCCTGTCTTACCTCATCTGCCCTCTGTGGCATTGTTGTAATGAAAGACCTCATAGTCAACCTCTTAATGGGATTAAGAAAGCCCTGTGACAGGTTATGCAACATCAGCGGGCAGCTGTGGGATTAGAAGTTCATGCATCATACACAGTTGGACAGGTAGAAAGGTTTTACACTTTTTAGGTTGAACACAGACATCCTCATATTTAAACTCCTGTGTTACATCCTGAAACTTTATCTGGAGCTTTAGAGACATTTTTTTCCCCATAGTTTTTTTAAATTTAATTTGCTGATGTCAGGCAGCAGAATATTTCATACATTATTTAATGTTGAATACATATTTCCTTTGCTCAGTTTTAATGTTTTATTTATTCTCAAATATAGGCAGTATAACACCCACAGTCGAGCTGAATGGTCTGGCTATGAAGAGAGGGGAGCCAGCTATTTACAGGCCTTTGGATCCCAAGCCCATGCCCAACTACAGAGCTAACTACAACTTCAGAGGGATGTTCAACCAAAGGTGAGCTCCAAAAAACAGAACCCAACTGTTGACTGGGTTTGTTTCTCGTCTTTCGGCTGACAAACTACACTTTTCTGCACTACAGCACCACTCATGAATAATTAGGACAGACAGAGCCTGGTCACTCTGCAGGTTAAACATCAATTCTGTTGCCTCCTGCTGTACACGATCACTTAAATTGTCCTTTAATGGAGCCAAAGTCGCAGTTTAGTTGCTCACAATGACAACACCTAAACATGATCGTGTCTTTGGAGGCATATTTCATTGTTTGGCAGCAGCTTTATTAAAAAGAGTAACTGGGCCTTTGAATTTCTGCACAAAAGCTTCAGTTTGGATGCCTGAAATGCCGCCTTTGTGGTAAACTGATAGCTGGCTAAGAGTGAATGATAGCTGCCATGCTTTGTGAGCTTTTGAGATCCACCCAGTGAGGTGTGGACATGCTCTTGATATGTTTTAGATGGCCTTAAACTGCATTGTTTCTTTGATCCCACTGACTCGGATGTGTGTCAGACGTGGCCCTACACTCCATATGTTCTCTAAACGGATGAATGTTGTGTCCTCATGGGGTCCCTTCGCACTCAGTCTCTGTCAACTTTCTTTCTTCCCTTTGTTTTTTTTTCCTTTACCAGAGCCATCCAGCCATTTCCCAAAACTCCATAAAAATGCCACAGAGGTGCAATTAATGATCCCTCCCCTCCCTCAGTGAAGGAATGTGATTTAGGAATTTGGATCTGTTGACTTGCTTGACACGAAATCCAGGTACACTGTGGCCACGTTTTTAGTCGAGTACACAACATCAAGAAAATCAGAAACTAAGAATTTGACTGTGTTTTAAAGGGGCGAGACGTAAATGTTGTCGCAGTTTTATGTCTTCAAACGTTGGCTTATCCTTTTGTGACGTTTCTACTGAAATGTCAGCTTAATATAAATACTTGACCGTAGTAGTTTATGGTGTTATTGGTTTTCCAAATGTTATCACTTTAAATACAGAGTGACATAACTTGTGCATACAGTTTACAGAAGCTGAGTCAAGTAGCTCTGAAACACAAACCAGCAAATGTCATGAAGCCAGTATTCATCTAGGTTAGTTTGAGATGCATGGAGTTGTTTAATGATTCCCTCCAGATGGCAGTGTTTCCTCATTTTAAACATCCTATAGCACTGCTTTTTTAAGGTGATTGAGCACCCATTTTGTAACAGGCAAGGTAGGAATATGGTGATTTTTAGTCTCTTAAAAGTATGAAACTCTGCAGTCCAATCTGTGGTATTAACATGGAAAGCTTTGCTTATTAAAGAACTAAACACAGGAGACCATAACGGAGAAGCTTGCATGTCTGGATTGCTTTTTATGTAAACCTTGGCTCATTAAAGTCCTACGGTAAGGTGTTCTGATGCCAAATGTGTGGGATTTATTTTTAAAATGTAGGTACGTTGCCAGAAAGAGTCAGTGAATCAGTTGCAGTGTTGGGTAACTGAGTCTAGTCAGCAGACAGTCTAGCATCTGGCTCACATCTTCTACTATTTGATCCATGCAGGAACAAACAGGGGGTGAAAGACAAATGTCTGTGGGGCAGAGGAGAAAATCTGTTTTCCAGCATCTGTCTGTCAATGTCATATGTCACAGTGATGGGTTTCTAAGAGACAGGCTGTATCTGTTCCTCATGGTTTTGTTTTCCTATGCCACTATGTAAGGCAGAGACAGGGCTGAGGGACTGTGCGGGCCTGCAACAGAAGAGACACAGGAGTATATATTATCCCAAGGTCACTTATGTTTTCATTAGGTCTCTTTCTTTCAGTGTAGTCGAGCCCCGGATTAATGAAGGCGAGACCTTCTGAATATGAATTCTCTTCATCGGACGACTGACTATGTGGCGGAGTGACAGGCCATATCTACAATCAGTCATCTTAATGATGCTGGAGGGAAGCGAAGGTTTCCATATGCCCACGTCCTTACCTATTATGATGAATAAGAGTGATCCGGAGTCATGTTGATGGAAAATCTTACCATTAAAAGGGCAGCCTGTCTCTGATCCATCAGCGCTCTAATCACCACCAAGACCAGTATTGATTTGTTCAGAAAGTGCCCTGATGAGAAACTATGGCGATAATATGAAATGTGCATTTATCAGCGTCTTAATGAATCTTATTTATGGCCAAGGGTCCGTGCATAATTTCTTACTATCCAAGTCGGTGTTTAAATGAGCGATTCGTCTCTGTTATCCCACAGTCATGACCACACCATTGTTCATTCTCAAATACTGAACATACCTTCGAATGATTCGTGCTTTTCCAGCTTATTTAATCAGTTACCGAGCTGCTGTGAGACATTGTATGAAAATCCAGCCCAAATAGTTCGCCTTAATAATCACTGAATCAGGAACATATTTTCCTTATCAACAAATGTGGTTACATCAACCTTTTTTTTTTTTTTTATGGACAATCCCCGACTCCCGTGTTATCATTGGAACACCTGATTCCAGTGAGTCATACTGGGCCCCTCCAGTCTATCCATGGCACTCCCTGCTTTCCTCCTGCTACTCCGATCCCAAGGGGGCGGGGGCGCCTGCATCCTGCATTCTGTCAGAGTTGGAATTTGGATAGGACTTTCCCCTGTTAGAGCAAAGCAGAACAGTCAGAAGCCGCCCACCTCCTCCGGGCCCTCATTTGGTTATGACCGTAACATTATGTCAGCTGGAAGAATAGTGGGCTGAATGACTGGGGGTGCTTTGCTCTGTGACATTTCCTCCTGTGATGATGTTCAGATACTGTGCTGGCCGTTGCTGCTTTCTCTGCAGGAAACGGAGAGGAAGAGTGGGTCACCTGTGCTGCAGAGGATTCATTACCTACAGTGATGTTGTATTGGCCACTCTAGAGTTTTACATCAGTGTAACTAAGACTCCTATTTTTAAATATTTATATATTTTTAAAGCTGCACTATTCAATATTTTTATATTAACTGAAGGGGAAAATTACTGCTTGTTATGTGTGTGGGGTCGCTACAGTATGGAATCATCACCTGCTCTCATTTCCTGTCACAGCAGGAAGCTGTTCACACAGCTGTATGCTTCTTGTCCAGCATCAAACAGCAGACAGACAAAGGTAGCGACTTATTTGTGATCACAGTGGAGCAAATAGAAGGTGAAGTGACAGATATTTTCCTCGAGAGTTGGTGGAGACCAAAGCAGAGAGGCTTTTTGAGCTTTATTTGACCCGATCCAGCTGAAGTGTGACAGGAAAGGGGGGCATGATATGCAGCAAATGGCCACAGGTCAGGACTGAGCTTTGTACATGGGGCGCACACTTCACACACCTACTGAGCTAACTGGCGCCCGACCAAAGCAGAGTTAAATGGAGAGTGAATATTGGGTTTGACTTCAGATTTATGTGTGGCATGTTAAATAGGTGTCCTAGTTTAACAAGTAATGTTTAAATTATTATTGAATCTTCGTGGATTATGTTTTAATCTAACATGGATGACTCTAAGAGTCTTTGCCAATGTTCCCTCGCAGTTGGTTGTGCTAATCCCTGATTAGCCAAGAAAAATCAAAATGCAATAAATAATGAAGAAAATCTGGGAATTAATTTGATTCCTTTTAGTTGCTCAATCAGCAGCTCATTTGCATTTTTTTTTCTCTGTCCCCATTTTTCTTGATACTGTCAGTTACCAGAAACATTTCGTGAGCTGTCCTTACCATAAGAGAACTGCTTTTTACAAAGTCTTATCATAAACCGAATGATTTCTGGATGCATGGCAACATGAAATCAATCATGTGACTCATAATGCTCATATATGTTTCAACGAAAAGCAGTAAAAACCTACCACGAACACAAAGCATTAAATACAGATATGCTTTGCTTTTGATTGTGAATTGAAGGGTTCAAATGTACGTGTCCTTGTAAAAGCAATGACAGCCTTACATATGCCTTAATGACGCTCTGTGTGTGTGTGTGTGTGTGTGTGTGTGTGTGTGTGTGTGTGTGTGTGCTCATGTATAGAAATATAAAGACACAGTGTGTGTGTGTGTGCTCATGTATAGAAATATAAAGACACAGTTGCCATGGAAAGATACTTATCCTTGAAAAAATGAATACTCTTCCGATGCATTCAGGACCTCAGAGTAATACCAGACAGCAAAACCGCAGTACACACACACACACATACACAAGTGTTCTTTTGTCATCTATATCTCTTAATTAGGTCAACCTGGCTCACTGAATCTGCCCATGAGCACTTTTCTATATTCAAAATCTCCTCTCTTCCTATATGGAGGGATCAGATATCCTCCGAGGTCCCCTTCACACATGCTGTCTTCTTTTTTTTCTTCTTCTTCCATTCAAGATTATATATATATTTTATATAACTTACTGGCCTGTTGGGCTGTACAGTCTCCTATGGCCTAATCAGGACACTGTGTGCTCTTCCGTCCACTGAGGCATGCCACAGATATGGTTTGTCTTATCCATCCCATCATCACTGCTGTCCAAAAACAAAAGGGAGCTGCCAAAGCCCACAAGGTAGAGACTTCAGAGGGATAGCTTTTTATTGCGTTACGTTTTGTTTTGTTTTGTGTTTTTCTTAAATCCCCACATATCGCACATCAGTAAATCAGATGCATTCACTCAGATAGTTCATAAATTACAATGGGCGATGTGCCAGAACAAAGGATAATCTGTCCAAATTGTACAAATGGGTGTAAACTCATAAAGCTGTGTGTTTTATTGAGGAGAGTGGGGGTGGAGGAGTGGAATACAGGTCCAACATAAACAAATGCTTAGAATGATTTGCGCTCAACAGACTCAATGACACAGAAGTCTGGTCTCTCCTTTCATCTCCTCTCCTCTGAGCAGAGTTTCGTGTTTGTGTATTCCTGTGTGTCCTCCTCTCCTCTTTTTGCCTTGATGTATTAAATACAAACAAAGACCTGAGACCGTTACGTACGAAGCGAGTTGCATCAGTAGAAAATACCTTTTCGTAATTCTGCGTTTCAGTATGCTTGCCAGGGTGAGTCAGAGTACAAAGAGCTTTTCTCACAGGAACTCACATCTTTATGTCCGTACAAATACACACCATTCACTCGTATCTTTTCCCAGGAAATTGGACCCATCTTTTGCTGTAGCACTCAAAGTGATTTCTCTCACCTCCTGGGTAGCCCTGCAGTATCAGAGCTGAGCTGTCAAGAGGACGCACGTCAACTTGTCAGGCCAGAGCATTCTCCTGTTTCCCAGCATTGTTGTGCATCAACTCTGCAGAGTAAGGTTTTAATTCAGTCCGCATCCCGTTCACTAATCACAGTCCTGTGGTTGGATGTTTTACTGGAAGAAATGATGAGGAATACAGAAATCTCCCAAATCTATTACAAAAATGGACTTAATTTCTTTTGGTTTGGATCATCCCAGTGCTAGACTCGCTGCTGGACGCTTTTTAGGGCTCACACTGCCATATTCCTGTTAGGAGGACTGTCATCCTACGTTATTATAATACTTTTCAGAGTGGTGAAAGTCAAAACAGAGTTTGTTCTGTCAAATGATGCTGTACGTCTTCTTTGGTGGTCCTACCAGTTGAGAGCTCACGAGGAAACAGGAGGAGTCTGAGCAACTGTATTTTACATCGTGTAATTGGTTTGTCACATTCTCAGCAAAAGCAAACCACACTTCAGCTCAAAAATCCACATTTCAAGGGTGTCTCAGTGTGATAGTCTGTTAAACGTCTGAGTTTGGAACAGCACTGTTCTCATCTGACTTTGAATTAATCAAACTAAGGGTAAACAAAACTGAACCAAACGAAAAAATAATGAATAAACTAATCAGCTGGTTGCAAGTACCTACATTTTTCATTTTTACTTATTTTCCATCTATGCTGTAATTAGGGCGCGGGATCCTGTCCTAATGTACCCTTTAGAAGATTATACAACAATAAACGCTAGCATATAAACATTTTAGGGTTTGCATTAATCATCTGATCTGGACTCGTTGTTGTTGCAGCATTAATTTTCTGTATACTCTATTAATTTTCACCACACTCTACAAACTGGTCCTTTTTTTAAGGAAAACCATGTATCAGTCCTTAAATATGTTGCATGTTGCCCAGAGAGATGTCAAAGGAAAATCTTTTGCAGGCAGAAAAGCTTAAATAGAAACAAAAGTCAGAACTATTTGGCAATAACAAATGTATATTATTTCTTTTTTGAAAATGGCACGAGCATTTTTTTTTTTTTTTCTGATGAAGCAATTCATTTTCTCTTCCTGATAATAACAGCAGGGTCACAATGTGATATTCTTAATGAGGACAGCAGGGTCTGATTTTAGACTGATCCCCAGCCAGCCATTCCTCTCAGTCAGCCAAGTCTTAACAATTGGCACTAGAAGGGCACGAGGGTTAAGAAGCTTGTCACATAAATGCACACATGGTGTAATTACTTTGCACATGCTGGCATGTCTTCTATTACTCATTGATATTTTCTTGTGCTTAAGGAGACAGAATTTTTCACGCAATGCCTGTTTTTGGTCAGATGATTAGAGGGAATATTTTTAGAGGTTACTTTTATTACCACCATAATGATCCCCCTCTTTTTTCTTTTTTTTATCTAGGATGCCCATTTGCATTTTTTTTTTCCTGTAGCGTGCTACCTGTCAGTTACAACACTGTAAATCTATCATGTTTGGAAACAATACTTGATGTACGGCCGTGACTCAGCAATAAAGTGTGACAGGAGATCTGGGGTCGGTTTACACGGGGCTGTGACTTTTCGTGAGCCAGGCATGGAAGGAGGGCACGGAGACAGCACACTGATTACAGAGCTCGCACAAAGAGAGCTTTAATCTCTCGTTCAAAACTGAGCCCACAACAAACAGTAAAAACAATGAACACTGTCAGATTGGACAATTTAATTAAAATAAGTTATGAAACCCCCCGTTTTATGCCCTGCGTCTGTTAGCAATTCTTGATAAATAGCTGTTGTCGGTACAGCCAGTGATATGAGTAGAGACACCAGCTGTCTGCTGCTACAGCAGTACATTACACTGAAGGGATATGAGGTAAGAAAATACATTGCTCCCATGACGGGCTTTAATGAAAGCCTACAGAATGTAAGGTTTGGTTATATTAAACTGTAAAATGAGAGTTATTAGTGGCTGGTTAAAAGCCCCGGATGGCGAGTCAACATACGATCGACTTAACTTTTGAACTTATTGCCACATTTTACACCTGACTTGTCAGTAACCGAGTCCATTCGAACATTCTGTCTCTGTTCCACCACAAGATTACCATTTTAATGCAATCCTACACTGCTGGTTTAACAACGCATAAACCATTTTGATTCTTCATTTTCACAGTGAATGAGTGTAGTGTCTGAGTCAGAGCTGCCTTAGGGGGACGTCTGATTGAATAACATTCGTTGTGGCTTCTCTTGGACCACGACAGGTCTCACACACACACACACACACATGGTTTCTCATTATCACTTAAAACCTGTTTGTTTGCACCTCATCTCTTTTCGTCACACTTTCGTCACAATTGCTGACTAATTACCATCTGAAGGTTAACGCTGTTTTTAAGCTACAGTCATAGTTTTTGTTTATATACAGCTTTCTCACAGTTCACTGTGTGTGTGTGTGTGTGTGTGTGTGTGTGTGTGTGTGTCCATTGTTTTAACTGACAGTCTTTTTGGGAAAAGTATCTGCCCTCTGAATAAAACTCCCAAAACTTTGATAGGCAGCATTTCAAGGCTACTAGTTGTCACGAGGCATCAGTTGATTTTTTTTTAAATTTATTTATTTTGTAGGAAAATTCTGAGATTGACATTTGTGGGCTGAATCAACCTTAACTTGTTTTTTTTATGTTTCATGTTCTACATGGAAAAAATATTTCTTAAAGAGTGATTACTGACAAAGAAAATTAACGTGAAACCGCAGCTCTACCACAGCAGCAATCGCGTGAGGCAGTAGGGAAAGGAGAACAATCAATGACGGACGCAGGGAATGAAATATGGAAGTTTGGAGGGAGAGAAAATAAGGAATGGTCTGACAGGAGACTGGAAGAAAGTGCAGCTGGTGTAGGAGTGAGCCTGTCCAAGTTTTTGCATCGCCCCCCCCCCCAAAAAAAAAAAAAAAAAATCTTACCCTTTTGCTCCCAGCACAGCCCCATTCTCTTTACAAGCCTCTCACTCAGTTCTGTCTGTTTATATGTGTGTTTGTAATTGTGGTTTAATGCCTACAACCATTCGTGTTCGCATGTGTGGCCAGTAGACGTCTTGGTGGTCAAACTCAGTGACGTTGGAAGACAAAATGGGCCAGTACGCCCCCTCATTCCTGTCTTGTTATTTGTCTGTGTTTGGTTGGCCCACTTTCTCCTGTCTGCTGCTCTGTGCTGCAGTAGAATACATATGTTTCCATCCTTAAGAGCAGCCCACAAGTATGCTTTAATTACTGTAAGGCTACTACCAGTAGCATGGGGTAAAAAAAAAAAGAAGGATTGCACTGTTGAATTCAGCACTGTCTTTATTACATACTTATTTCGCCCTTTTTAGGGTAATGGTTTATGAAATATCAGTGTTTTATTACTGATAAATATATTGTAAACATTAGGAATTCAAAGTATGTAGATGTAAATGATGCATGCATCAAGTGTCAATTCTTAGACTGCTTGACCATTTTGATTGTGGATGGCCGATGAACTAAACTGCATTAAAAGCCAAAGTTGACAATTTTAAGAGAAAGTTGGTGAAATCACACGTCCGATTACTACCAGCTACCACCGACTAATCAGAATACCGCACTATAGACGTATTTTCCCACTCGCTCACTTTGCAAAATCTGCATTTAATGTTGACTTCTGTTACACAACCACAGTTTTAATAGAAGCACTACAGTGAGTCTTGATAAAAAGTGATTTAATGATTCAATGGATTTTGATCATTGAAGACAGACCAACCAAATAACCAAGTACTATCTCACAACCACATCAATACCATCATCAGATATATACAAGAATCAGTAACAAAGAGCTGCGGTGTATTCTAAAAAAATGAATCGGATGATTTGTGTTCTCATCGGCAAAATTTATGACTAACAGTAAGTCTTGCATTTGGATTTTGGATTGCACTGTTTTGCCAGCCAAAGCTGTCGAAATCCTCACCGCACACTGTCATCTGCATCTGGTCAACAACGTCATACCTGTAACACGACGTCAACGTAAAATTACGGGCTTCCTTAGAAGCTCTCGTGTCACTACATCTTGTTTTTGATTTGTCGGCTCCATCCCATGACTTAAAAGCTTCTCCACCTGGTGTGGGGAGCTGGTGGTTTTCGGCATTATACGGATAAATATTAATATGATCCACCTGACATCACTTAGTGTAATATATACTGTGTATGACTGACTGCTGTGAGTGTAAATATGCTGTGAAAATAATAAAAACGTCTTTGTAGTGGTAAGCCATTGAGTTTAGGAACAAGTGTCACACATGCAGTGAGAGAGGATAAGCTGTTTTTCTTTTTTCTACACAGACATTTCGAAAGGAAATAGTTACCAGCTGAAATGTCACCCTGTCATTTCTAGCAATAATTGCAATACCATATCTCCCATTTCCCAGTATGACTGTGTGTGGCCTCACCTTTTTGAATGCGTCTGTGTGTGTGTGTGTGTGTTCATGCACGAGTCTTTGAATGATTAAGATGAAATAGTAACCTTAACTAACGTTGGCCACATTAAAGAGAGCTGCAGGGAAGCGTGTGACCTCAAAGTCAAAGTCATTACTCACTGCTAAATGCTGATGAGTTATCATTTGATTGGGTTGTGGTATCAAGTTTTTCTTTCTCATCTCGGAGTCACAGTAGACACACACACACACACACACACACACACACACACACTCACACACTCCCGTCATCACACAGACACAGTGGTGTTTTTATGTTTCTTATTTTTTTCTTTCCCTGTCAGCAGTCTCCACACCCTCCCTACAGGTGTCCTGGTCCAATTCCCTCTCTGTAGTAATAATAATAACAAAAATAATAATTGATAACACAGTACAGGCAGATCCAGCCAGCATGTGCTGATTTCTGTGCTGGCCACAGAGCGCTGACGTGATTTTCCCTGGCTTTTTTTTTTTGTCTGCATGATTTTGATGTGTGTGCGTACTCGCTTGTGTTCTTGGCTGGCTCACTTGTGTGTAAGCCACTACTTTCCCACGTTGTGGAGTAAGGTCTCCCACAGGCCTCCCTCCATGTCCCTCTCTCTCTCTCCTCTCTTTCTTTACTTCCCCGTCTCTCTCTCCGCTTTAGTCTCCCTCCTCTCTTCTCTTTCTTATCCCTCTCTCTCTCTCTCCTCCTCTCTGCACCTGTACTCCAGCCCCAGCTGCTCCCATCTCAGCTCAGCGCTGTTGGCCGGAGCCCATGTTGCACTTGGCATGTCCTCTGAGACCCTGGGGCCACACTTGACGTGCGAGGGCCAGGCGGGCCCCCGCCCAGGCAAGGCTCCCGTGGCCAGGAGGAGCTGAGAGCAGACGGATGAGAGGACGGCTGTGGGCTGGAGAAAGACCTGCTGGAATTCGTGGAGTAAAATGCTGACTCATTGTTAGGCCTGTTGAGCAGGAGATTGAGGAAAGACGTGAGGCGAGGGGGACGAGGGGAGGAGATGTTAGGAGAAAGGACAGATGTGTTGTTAAGAGTTAGTGTTAGTGAAGAGTCAGTATTTCTGGTATTTTGATGGGGAAAAAGCCAAAAATTTCGACATTTATGTTCCAGAAAACTTAATCAAGTTGTGTAAGGTCTAAGTTTTCGTAATTTTGGCCATAGTTGTGAACACTGATCACTGTGTGATCATTCATAGCAGTGTTTCTTATACGTTTTACACCGTTTAGCACCTCGGAAATAATTTGACTCTCCAAGTATCACCATTATGACATAAAAAATAAGGTAACATTGGCCGTCTTTATTCGACACTTTACGCAAGAGGCCGATAAGATTATTTATTGTTGACTGCTGTCGAATCCTGAACAGAAACCCTGTCAAGAACTGAAGCTAACTTGGTGGAAAAAGGGCACGCGTTATCTAGTAACTAATCATGTGCATGAACATGACTACATGGCAGGTTGACGTCGAAACAAAATAATTCAAGAAATGAAATTTCATATCACATTCCAGTTTATTTTCATTCAAGTGTTTTACTATTTTCATAGGATAATATTCCTATACTCCTTACCACTAGAGGGAGGTCATGTGCCGCCAGTGTTACAGTTGCCACCGTTTGAGAATCTGGTTTAGACAATCTGTAAACAAGCAAATAATCTTTGGTGGTTATCGAAAGTGAGCACACAGATGTCAAGTCTGTAAATTCTGATGAATGTTCCCACTCGTAGTTTGGTTATTAATATTAGTGCTGCCTTTGTTTTCTTTTTCTTAGAACACTGAAGTTCGTTTAATGTCTGACTGTGTCTTTCCTCATCAAAGCGGTCAGCCCATTAATCAATTATACCCTTTAAATTAAGTACAGGCTTATTATTGTCAACAGGAATGATGTCCAAAGCTATCAAAATAAGATTTGATAACGTAGACTGTATCGCCACCTACAGGCGAAAAATCATTTTCATTTGCGTGTAAAGGTTTCCAAAAATATACGTATACCTGTAGACAAGGACTTGTACGTTAAATGACACAAAAATGAATAACTTGAAGCGTTTGATCATGGTCATTAAGTACATGAACATATGCAAGCGTTTGTTGTCTCCAAACATATCAAAAACATAGATCGCTGTCGAATATATTCAACGATGTGCATGTGTGCAGTTGTGATAGACGCTGCAAAAGTTTACAGTGCACACAGGTTTTCCTGCCCTACAAATTCAGGCTTCTTGGGTTCCCCGAATTCCTATCAAGTATTAAATCTCACATCGCGGGCCTGCTGCAGTGCCAAGTAGGATATTTTGGTATATGTGAAAATGAATATATGTGTATACAGAAAAATGATACTTGCTTCTCTGTAAAGCTTGTTTTTAATTTTCTTCAGCATGTTGTTGTGAAATAAACGCAAAGACCTTCACTAACTATTGATTTTCATTGTCTCATTAAAAAGCCCAGTGCTCTGACCAAACAAGAAAACACTGAATACATTTTTGGCAACGGTCAAGACAAGATCCATAAATCTCAGCTGCTGCTGTCCAAGTGTGTCTACCGCATATGCTGGATGTATGTCCTGTGAATATAAGTCTATACTATCAGAGAAGAAGGAGGACGGGGGGGCGGATATTAAAAGGTTTGGATTACTTTCTTCTCTTGTTAGCTTTCCCACTATTTCTCTTTCCTTGTCCTCAATCCGGCAGACATTCTCAGCCCTTCTCCCCCTGACCCAGGAGGGGGTATCACACACGCGGACTCGCAGACCTCTAAATCTGCTCGGTGACAGCTCAGTCCCGCTCTGTCAGGACCCAAAGAAAGAGAGGAAAATCTATGTTCAGGGCCAAAAGAAAGAGGAGAGGATATATATGTCCTTGTTCTTTGTTTGGCATCCCTAAGCTGAGATTCAATAGCGGGACATTAGTCAAGTGGTTGGCCAACAGGCTATTGTGTAGTAATTGACCCTGATGAAGTGGTGGGCCTTTTTAATTTGGGAACGGTGTAAGCGGTGAGAATTGATAACTTGGCTCATAATGTCTGAGCCTCTTCCTTCCACAGAAGAAAAAAAAAATATATGTGTACAATCATAATAGCTTTTGTAAGAAATACTCTCCCTCTGTTGTTTTGTTCATTTCAGGTACCATTATCCTGTTCCTAAGATCTTCTATGTGCAGCTGTCTGTGGGAAGTCATGAGTTTATTGGAGAGGGACGCACTCGCCAAGCAGCCAGACACAGCGCTGCGATGAAGGCCCTGCAAGCCCTGCGCAATGAACCCATCCCTGAACGGCCACCACAGGTAAACACACAAACGTGGACACATGTCCTAGACAAGTATTGGTTAGGGATTTTGGTGCTGTCCACACTCTGTACTGTGAGACTTGAACCGGATGCCCTCCAGTTCCCAAGCCAAGTCCATACAGACTGAGCTACTGCCGCAGTGAGATGCTGGTTCTGTGTATGTATCTGACTTTAGGGCATGTTATTGATGACACTTGAATCTAGATGTGTTCCCAGAGTTACAGATGATATCTTGTTTTGTCCAAATACCAATTATAAACCCAAAGCTGTTTTGTTAACTAAATACTGAAGTCTTAACTGATCTAACCAGTATGTACATTTATGAACAAATAAAGCCATTTGTTGCAGATAAATTTGCGCTATACATTTATTAATGTGGAAAGATTTTAAAACAATAAGTGACTCTACATGTTTAGTCCTGTCATTCGTTCTGTTTCCAAAAAGGTCATTTCGCTCCAGTTGCCCTCCGATTATTGCAGCCTCATCCCATCAGCATTTTTGTCACCTTGTGACTGCTTTCATGCCAGATAACTGTCTCCCTACCCGGCCCCCTCCGACTTGAAAAACTCTTCCCTTAATGAAAAGGATTTGCACTGCTGATGTGTTGATGCTCTCCACGGACTATTAAAAGTGTTAAGCAGTGTGTTTTGCAGATGCCAAGATGAATGCACAACCAGCTTTTCATCAGATTAAATATAAATCCACCTCAGCTCTAATTACTCTAATGCATAAGTTAAGCTCTGCAGTCCCCCATAGTTTAGTTTTCACCTGGCGTGGAGTGTGTTCTCTCCGTATTTTGTCCCTTCTCTTTCTGCCTACTCCCAATATCACTGTACCTTTCCAGAGTTTCCCTTCAGGCATAGCTGTTAACTGTTGTTATCATCTCCCACCGGAAATCAAATTACCCCATATCCTCACCGCCTGGCATCGCTGGTGGTTATTCAAAACGCTTTGGCTCCTCTCACTTGCCTGACTCGCTGTCTTGTGGCGTCGGCCTGCATAAATGTGCTCTTTGTTTGCTGCTGCTTCTGAGTCTTGCTTTACAAATTGAGGCGCATTGTGTCTACGGTATATGTCTGTCATTCTGTCTCTGCTCTGAGTGTGTGCATGTGTAAATGTGTGGACGCCCTCGGGGGGAAAGTGTTCCTCGTTACCATGGGCTGTCAAACCTTTAGTTTGAGCAAGACCACAGGTAAATATCAGTAACGCTCTAATTGTGTTGTGTTTATACACCGGTAGAGCAACAATATGTAACCCTAGGAAACACAAAAAACGTAAGCCAACTTTACATAGCTTTAGGCAATAAAGATTATATAATGAAACTTGTAAATCTCTGCCATTTAGTTTCGATGCAGGTGATAGTATTAAAAATTCTGATGTTAAACAAGTGGGCTTCCTGTTTTGAAGTTGTTTGCCTGACAATCTCCATCATTCGTTTCATTGTTAGTGTTGAAAAATTGTAAAAGTTTTTATGTTTTGTCCATTCGAGAAAGCCCCTTCTTTTCATCCTTTGATCTAGAATCCTTTCGCCCTATGACGAAACAATTGCCCATGAGCATAGATGTGAATGTGAAGCCTTCTGTTCGCCCACAGTCACTGTTCATTCACAGCAGCTCCCTCAGGGCCAGAGTTAATGTCTAAGAGCACTATATGTGTTCTTCACTTGCTTACACTTTTTTTTTCCAGGACTCTCTATCCTGCACATCTATAAGTAGAAGCAGAGAGGGGCTTCTATTTGTCTTTGTCACAGGAAGGTTGCTGACCTGCTTGGTCATTCCAGTTTGCACGCTCATACACTCCCGCAGACACCTACTGTATACCCAGCGGCTTGTTAAGGCAGCCTTGAGAGGGGATTCACACCGTTAATCACATACACCACGAATAGTGGCAGGAGGAACTGTAACCATGAATACATATTAGAACTGTAATGAAAACGAAGAAGGAGAGGTGAGTTCCCTTTGGACTGACTCATTTCTCTCATGTCTACATATAATACAAGAAGCAAGAAAACATACGTCTCAGCAGACACAAAACAAACCGCAGTGCACGTGTGCACGCGCGCCTCTCGCCGATGTGAGGTCTCTCGCCTGGTGCGGTGGGTTTGCATGGTACCACGTGACTGTGTTTCCTGTGAAATTCAAGAGATCTCACAGTATGAATCATGCGTCGTATCAGGTCGCACAATGAGGCAGGAGAAGGGAAGAAGCCCAAAGGGAAACACCGCAGCCATTCAGACTTAATCAGACAAAGAGCTGGACATGAGAAGATAAAGATCGAGACAGCACTCTGCCTTCCCATAGACAATTGGCACCAAAAAGCCCCTCGTTGTATGGCTGGATGATATGATCTCTATAGCGTGAACTAGGCTTCTTTATTTGTAGACGGGGCCAAGAGCAAGACTTTCAGTCTATTCAGAATAGTAATTAATTTATCAAATATTCAGTCTGTCTGATCCATATTTAAGCAACTCACTTGGTTATTAAAAAAACATTTAAACTGACCCAAGACATAAACTTGAGTCATCTGGTATTAAGTCCAGAATTACTTCATAGATTCATGGGCGGTAAATTTTGTGGATTGAGAAAATGTTTTAACATAGCAATGTTGTTAGGTCTGTCTGGGCCTTTTTTAAAAAAAAAGAAAAAAAAAAAGTGTGGTTATCCCAATGAAACCTGCTGGTGCTTTCCCACTGACCTTTTCCTTATTAATTTTTGGTGTATCAGCTCCGTTTCATGCCTGACGGAAACTCGTATTTGTTCCTTTGTTCTCTAGTTTCTTCTTACAAGGACAGACAGTTCTTGATATTCACAAGTAATAATTTGACTACGTAGAACAGAGTTAATATACACAAATTCTCATATTTAATAGACCACCCCTTTTTTAAGAGACCTTCCTGTACAGACAGAGGACCACCAGTCATGTCCTGGAGTACTGAGTTCGCAATCCCATATCAGATAAGGATCATAGCCAGAAACAGACAGGCTTCTCGTTGCAGCAGCTTGGCCGCCATCCACCCCGTAGGCGTGTAATTCTTGGTTTGTTATGTGCCACAGTTCTAGGGGCACTGTTTGGTGTTTTTTCCTTTACGTTTATTATGAAAAACTACTTTAAACAGTGTCTCATTGGCCATAATACTTGCTTTTGAAATTTTAGGACACTTGCATCTGATCAGTAAAGTCATCTAAAAGAAAACAAAATCTCAGTATCGCTCCAACTTAATAACAAAACTGTCTGCACAGGAAGGAACATTATAGCAGGCCTCAAGCAATTTATGTTCTCTGCCACTAAATATTATTTCATTGCTGTAGCATTCTTATGGGATTCGTTATTGCCTTGGACAAGAATGCTATGAAGAGAACATCTTGCACTTTAGTTCGTTTTAGCCATTGTTTGGAGGATGCCTTTTCAAATGAGTTTGCATCACAGACAAAAAAAAATGTTACCCGATAGTTGGTTGAAAGGTGTCCACATTTATTTGTGGTCTAATCCGCTTCTGTTTTTTTCAGTTTGGGATATCATAATGCTGGCAAACAGGGATATAAATAATGTCAGACACTCTTCCAGCTTTGGCTTCTCATTTCAGTTCACCATACTAGTCATTCTTGTTATATGAACTCGACTCACCTGAAAATTATATGAAAATCGGTCAACAGCTGACAAAAAGAGTCGGGGCATACTAAACAGTTTGACACATAAGCATCAGTATGTCGTCTTTTAACATTTTTAACAATTGATTGTTTTTCCTTCCTCTTCAGAGTCCAGAGGAAAAAGGGGAGACGGAGGAAGGCAGTGATGCCAGCAAATCAGAGATCAGCCTGGTCTACGAAATTGCCCTTAAGAGGAACTTATCTGTCAACTTTGAGGTGAGGAAAATGTGACAGAGTTAGGATATTGTATCACTCCAACACCCAAGGCCATGCCATGGAATCAGTATTGGTGCTACTGTGACTTATTAGTGATGTTCATGTTGAAGTAGTCAGAATCAGGGTATGTAAAATGTCATAACTGGGTGAGAATTACAAAAACTGATGGAGTCACAGTGATAACGCACTTAATTCCCTAACAGTCATCAAAATGTGTGTTTACCCAATAATTTCCCCAACAGTGAAGTCACTTACTGTAAAGAGAGTCAAAGAGAAGACAGTACGCAGGAAGTTTTCGATGGGTTACCACCTTTTAAGGCTTGTGGAAATTCTGATGTCGTTAAGTTCAAAGTGTTCCTGAACTGATGTAGGACTTCGGTACGGTGTTGCACAGTCACATTGACTGTGCTGGTGACTCAGCTGATAAGGCGCCAATTTGTTTCCTTCCCTTTAGTCAGCCTCGTCTGCGAAGCTCTGAAACTAAATGAAATTGGCTGATTTCTAAATCTGTATTTAACAACTGACATTTCCTCTTTTTATTTTTAGCTGTAAAGTTTGATAAAAACATTCATTTCTTTCTAATTATTTCTTGGTGAGTTTAAACTAAACCTGTATTTTTAATTCGCACCTAATACACTGTTTTGTATTACTTTAATGCTACATGATTTAAAAATAAAAAGGATAAATAAATAATTAAATCTCTCTGTAATTCAACATGATTCATAATAATTCATATTCAGTTTCGTGGGCACTGTTGTGTTTGCCTACACATCATAACCACTATAAGTTTGTATAGATGAAACTGGTAAAGATATAAAGCTGTTAGGAAATTGGAGTGGTCAGGAAAGTGGAGTTATGAATCCTACAATTATTATTTTCTTTTTTAAAAGAACATCTGTAACATTTCTGTTTGCTTTGTGATACCCTCCCACCCCCAAGGAAGCCAAAACGGCACGCCTGCCTTTGGGTCCTGCACAGTCAGCACAATGATTTATCATTAAGTCTAATCAAGGAGTAAAAATCACAAATCTGCTCTTTAAAGTTTGGTATGTTCTTGTAGTGTCATGTGATGTGGCCTCCGAGCACCTGTTGAGGGGCGACAGGGAGGCAGCGCTGTTGCCCTTTGCTCCTCTCTTAAGCAACATCTGATTCTGAGTCACTGAGGCAATCAATACAGAGCAACTGACATTAAAATACAAGTCCAGCTGTTCAGTATCAAGCATCAAATTATCTTAATTTCAATGTATTACATGAAAAGTGTTTCCAGCTGGAGATTTTCAGACTTAAATGACTTAAATTCAGTACTCGATCAGCAGTGCTGCTCGTACTTTCTCTCTCTCTCACATGTGAGTTGTTTGTCACACACCTGCATCCGACTATGACTGAGCTGCGTTTTCTAACTCTTTATCAATCACTGCCACATGCCGAGCCAAGTCTAACTCTGACTGCATCTATTGTTTGTGCATCAAAAGATGCCTTTTGCTGCATGAAAGAGGACTCTTTTGTGGATACACTTTCTAAAACTTAAGTAAATGTGGAGGAGATCGCTCCAGTAACTCCTGGAGTGTGTACGTGACACTGAAACCCAGTGGAAATTCTTTGCCTTTTTTGTTTTCACGTCAGTACATCCTTAGTTTGTTTAACACCCAGCATGGAGTGACCATTAGAGGAAATGAATCCTTAAGCCACCTTTGCATCGGCTTGTTTGTTCTGCTATGATGATTTTCGGTAAGAGCATTTTCTCATTGACTGCCTCCGTGCAAAGCTTTTTGCAACAGAGGGTTGGCAATCTAACAGCAGCTGGGAGCTGCCCAATGCTGCTCTAATCTCCCACTTTTGGCCACTGGCATGTTCTGGATAAGACAAGGGTCAACTACCATGCTCAAGGTTTTAGTTTTGCCTTGCAAGATACTTCTAGACATTACAGGGAATCCTACCACTGCTTTTCTAGCCAATACAGTCACTGCCCCCAACATTTTTCGAAATCCACCAAGAAGTCTGCTGTGTCCTTACATGACCTGCTGGGTCCGTTCTCCTTGGCTTTCACCATATCTCAGCTGACTCATCCAATATTCACTCCCTGGTCGCCCCCTCTTCTTCTACTGCACTCTGCAAGGTGCCAAAAACAAGGGAGGCTCAGTTTACTCTGCGTGCCCCCTCCCTTCCTCCACAGAATCCCTGCCTTCCACCTCTCCTACCATCACTCCCAAAAATCACACAGAGGGCGGTTGCGTGTTGAGGCTAGGGGGATAGGCGGATTGGGGTGAGAGGAAATGGAGACAAGGATGGAAGGAAGGGAGGGTGTCTCTTCTCAGCCTGTTGACTTTGCTTGCTAATAAGAGTTTACACAACATTGGAAAAGTTATCTGAAAGCTGTCTAATCCTCCCCCATTTTATTTGAAAAACGCATTTACGCATCGACGCATGACATGGCTATCCTTCCTGGAAGCACTATTAATAATTTCAGCCAGCTAAATGTGGATTGATGTGATTCATTATCGGTCATGTCTTTGTCACTGTCAGCAATTACCCCACTTTCATTTTCAGCCCATCCAAATTGGAAGCTGACAGTGGTGGGTTTTTTTTAAAAAGCAGACCACAGTCACAGTCCTCCAAACCACTTCTCTCCTCTGCTCGCTGTCATTCTGGAGACTGGCTGTTCATTATTGCCATCTGATGAGCACTAAATCAATAACCTCTCTCCACTCCGTTTTTTTTTTTTTTTAACTGTCCGTGCACAGTTGAGATGCTTTGCCTGTTGCACAACTTTTGATTTATGTGTTCAGCTCGGTTTGTTTGGCCTTTTCTTTTTTTTTTTCATGAAAAAAATGAATTTAAAAGTAGAGAGAGAGACTGTGGAAACAGTTTTTTCCCTCCGTTTAATTGATTTTTTTTTTATTATTCTTTACTTCGGCATATCGGTCATGCCACATTTCTTTTACGTTATTCTTTACTTCGGCATATCGGTCATGCCACATTTCTTTTACGTGCCATGTCAAACTGTCCAAAGGCCAAGCTACATTGATGCAATTATCTTCTCCCTCGCCTGCCATAACATACCTTTCTCTCCCCCGCATACCCCTGATGGCTCTCCAGATTCACTTTCATCCTCAATGTGTTGCATGCAATATGCTCTCACACTGCCACTACAATATGGCTCGAGACCAAGTGTGAATTACACATGTCTCTATGGGTCTCCTCTTGCCCATTGGGTCCATTACAGTATAACTCATGAGAAAAAGTTTGGCCTCATCTCCTACCCTGCCTTGTCACATCCCATCCTACCGGGTCTTCTTTGAAGCACTGAGAAGAAATGGCACACTCCCACGCCTCCAGTAACACACGGACTCGCACACATGTACACATAGTTACATTTTCATGCACTCTACACAAAACCAAAGCGGTCATCTCTCCACGTGAATGCCTTTTTCACGAGCAGCCATGTTTTCACATCATCTCATCCCTGCCCTCACTGGGGCATGAAATTACCCGTGAGTCACTGCAAACGAGTGTCTGCTTTCCCATCCCTCCGCAACGATGAGGGTCGCCGCCACCCTGAGAGCCAGTTGGCTCATTTATTCCCCCCGTCAGGCAATATCAAACAGATGTCAGCATCAAAGAGGAACCAATCTATAAATCACAGCTTGTATGTTGGATCAGAGGCTCCCTTTCCAAGGAGGACACAAGAGAAGAGCGTCCGAGCCAAGAACCACCCATCTTACAAGAAGCAGCTTCCCTCAGGGCTTGTCCATCCACCACTCGTCACAAAAGAGCCTTTCTTCCCTCTACCAGTCCTTGCCATTGTCCTACCCTACTCCCATAGCCTCTCCTTCCAGAGTACCTGAGGTCTCGCATGCACGGATCCTCCGACTGCTCAGGGTATTGATGTCTCTATGAGAAGCAGAAGAGAAGGCCTCCCATGTTAGAGAAAAGAAGAGATGAAGAGACAAGAGGAGAAGGGGATTGGAGAAAAAAAAATCAACATTGAATTACCGAGTGTTTCCTGTGTACAACCTGATCCTTGTCATTAGGTGGTAGACGGGTGTGTTTGTGTGTTTGTTTGCATGTATGTGTGTGTGGGTGTGCGTGTAAATGAATGGAAGTGCTGAAATCCCATCGGTATGGCGCAGATCCCGTGTCGTCTGCCAGGAGACTGACTGCAGCTTGTCTGCCGCCATCCAGGGCCAAGAGTGTGTGACATGTGTGCACAGATACACACTTTGTCTCAGACTTTTTGTTGACTGTACCATATACCTGTACAGACCACATTTGATTTGATGCTTTCACTTTAGACAGTCTTATCAGTGCAACACTCCATCACATTCAGTCCATCACTTATTTTATCACATTCTTGCAACATTTTGGATAAGCAGGAAAGAAGGAGGCAACTTTAAAAGTTAAAGCACTGACCCAATAACAAGCCTCTGACAATTTTTAATTTTCCTAAATAAAAAAAACAATATATTGTTATAATGGATCAGTGGTTTCTTTGGTCATAAATGTAACCATTCCATTGCCACTATGCCATATTACTTGGAATGTGGGCCAGAGTGCAACATATGCTACACATATCTTTAAAGGAATCATTTGATTTTTTTGGGGAAGATTGATTTAACTCGCATGTGTGCATGGTTAATCTATATATAAATGGAGCCAGCAGCTGGGTAGCATAGTGCAAAGTCTGGAAACAGAGGGAACCAGCTAGCCCAGGTCTCTTATTGACACCTTATATCTTGTTTGTTAAATTCGTACAGCAAAAATAAAAATCAATTCACCAGACTATTTCTTGGCCATGCCCAGTAACTTTCTGGCGTTTCCCCTGGTTGCCTGACAAACAAACAATGTAACATGTAACAGAGTTTCGTGGTCTGACTCAAACCAGGAACGTTGTGGTCACCCACCACGATGCAGATATGTTTGTTTCTTGGTCAGCTTACCATCTTGCTCAACCACTTAAACTGAATAGTTACACATGTTTAGAGGAGCCTTCGATGACACAGATAGAGAGAGAGAGAGAAAGCTTGAATGAGTGATTATGTGAGGACAGCTAAATAAATCATTCACTGCAGTGGCACCAGAAACCCCAATTACATCTATGTTCTGTTAATAGCTGAAATTTATTTTCTCCAAGTGACATAATCTCAGCCGACCAGTGGCCAGCTACGTGTAGTGTCATCGACACCATCGACTGAGTTGAGAAAGTTCAGAAATCGGATATATCTAGTCCCATTGAATGTTGTAATGTACAAGAAGCTGCCATGTTACATTTCCTTTTTCTGGTGATGAGCAAGACCAGAGCAGATCCCCTGGGTGGGAGTGAGTTTGGCTGTTAGCTTGGACAGCAAGTGCTTCAAGGCTTCCTTACAACACACATCCTTACATGTACTTAAAGTCATTGTGCAGGAATGCTGACAGGCTAACAGGTACATTGACAGTGAACACGAGGCCAGTGTCAACCATGTTAACGAGGGAGAGTCCTGCGCTTACTTTGTCAGGATAGATTTGCCAGGATGAAGAAAACTCAATCTAACATCATTTTATTGCCTTTATCTAATAAAGTTGACATGCAATTTCACAGCAAGTGAATGATTTAGATGTTCTATGTTTCTGGAGTTGTCTGTGTTGTAGGAGTTATGGGCCTTTCAGCCTTTCTTTGTTCAGAGTTTGTCGTAGTATAGTTATGTAGTAAGGATGGAGGGGTTTACACACATTATCCTTTGTTCTCCTCAAGGTCTGGTATTAGTCTGTGTTGATGTGTGAAGTATTTGAGGAATGCTCAAGGTTCCGCTTATCAGTTTAATCTGTTTTATCGGTCACTGGGTTCAAATTAACTGTTTCTAGATTGCATCTGATTGCTACAATTTGTGCTGTCTGCACCGCAAATTGAGCTCAAATAAAGGAGAGCAGGGGAGAGAGAGAGGAGGTGGGAGGTGGTGGAGTTGGAGGTGGTGGTGGGGAGGGTTTTGGAAAATCCAAAGAAACATTTACAGGCAGCAGCTACAGCTAGAGGGAGAGCACGGAAGAAAGTCAGTGAGCTATGAATCGAAAAAGGCGTCCACATTAGCCGAACATGTACTGTTGGACTCAGTAAGTGTGTGAAACCTAATTCTTCCTCCAGTGTGTTTTCCTAAATAAGGTTGGGGAGAACCCCACCTGCTACACACACACACTGACACACACACTTACACACTGTTCTCGGACTTCACAGGAAGTAGATGTGATTGCAGAAGCATGACCTAACGCCAGCCGGTGTTTGTTTTAGGTCTCCCAGGTGACCGGAGGCTAGAGGAAGGAAACTGAGCCCTCAACACTAGAGACTGTCATCTAGTAACATGTTCCTCTTCATATGTGTGTTTGTACGCGAGTGTGTGTGTGTGTGTGTGTGTGTGTGTGTGTGTGTGTGTGTGTGTGTGTGTGTGTGTGTGTGTGTGTGTGTGTTTTGTATATGAATAACACACGCGCATATGGGTGGGTAGCGCTGTGACCATCGAGAACAGATGTTTTGGACCACCTGGTGTAGCTGCTTGCAGAGTGCGCTGCACACACTCCCTCACACATATCATGTACGACAAAAACACATCATCATCAAATCTTTTTTTTTTTGTGCTTTATTTTAAACGTGTGTGTTTTCCATGCGACAAACCTAGTATAAAAAAAACTTACAGTAAGTTTCAAGTCCTTCATTTGCAAACCTGTCCGTCCTGTATCCTCCCAGGTGTTGAAGGAGAGCGGCCCCCCACACATGAAAAGCTTCCTGACCCGCGTCACTGTGGGTGAGTTCTCCGCCGAGGGCGAGGGCAACAGCAAGAAGCTGTCCAAGAAGCGTGCTGCTCTGTCCATCCTGCAGGACCTTAAGAAGCTGCCCTTCATCCCCGTGGTGGAGAAACCCAAGACGCACTACAAGAAACGTACCAAGACCATCCTCAAGGTGCAGCAGCTGCGTTCTGGGCATACAGTCTGTGATTTCAGTCTATGAATTCAAATACACACTCAAGGCATCTCACAGTAATCTCTGAAGTGTTGCCAATCATAACATATTTTAGCAGACCATCATAGCATTTAATTGTCGCTATTTTAATTACTGCAAAAAAAGGTCAAGGCTGATGTGGGAACATAATAGCTCAAGTGTCACTGATATTCCAAAAAAATGTGTGAACCTTTTCCTGTTAATTTCCTGTGTTCTTCATATCTTTTGCATCTATCCATTGCAGATGACTCATTGCCGTTCACTCGTGTACAGTACTATTGCATATTACCAAAGAATACACGTACACACCTACTGCACTATCAGTTAAGCTCAGTATAGACTGCGGACGGTTGTGATAATACGATAAATGTCTGTGATGATTGGAAGTGATCAAATGCCTTTTCTCTTTCCTTCCCAGACGGGACCAGACTATGGCCAGGGCATGAACCCGATCAGCCGTCTGGCCCAGATCCAGCAGGCCAAGAAGGAGAAGGAACCAGAGTACTTGTTGCTCTCTGAAAGGGGGATGCCCCGACGCCGGGAGTTCATCATGCAGGTAAACAATGGTTTTGTTTCATATTCTCACCATTGGCACATATTTTATTAAAAAATAAACCCTACAATCCTAAGGAATTTGTAACTGGTCACCAGTTTGATTCCAACTCCATCATCCCGTTTCCTGTCTGCCTCGTCGCACCTAATTTTATATGGGGTTGTGAGTATCTATCTGGGATTGGGATGGAAAAGGGTGAACGGATGGGAGTTATGTTTGCACAGGAGGAAGAGAAGCTCTGTGACAACACAGGATGCATTCAGGTGCAGAATTTAGCGTGGGTCATCAGCATTTTTGCAGATCTTAGACCCTAATACACAGTCACTGAAGAGTAAAAGAAAACGTGTGTAAGACATGCAAGAGACTGTTTGGATAAAGGATAAATCAAAGGATGGGTAGAGGAGGACCCTGACTATTTTTTTATAGCAACAGGGGAAACCCAAGAAGAAACCTTCTCTGCCTGGCCAAAGGCAGCCTGCTGCTGCATAATACCGTGATCTGGTTGTATGCAGGGACGGACTGGCAATCTGGCATACCGGTCATTTGCCCGGTGGGCCGACGTGCTATTTGGGCCGACAAGTCCCGATATATATATATTTACCGAGTCGATCACACACCCCAAACACACTCTTGGGCTTAGCGATGGGCAATGTGGGCCGCGCAGGAGCGGGGGGTGGGCTGGTTACACTCGGGCGCATGGCGCATATATGGCGCACGAGAAAAAGGTTCGCCTCGGGGGTGGGGAGGTTTGGGGGGGGTTGTTGTGGGCTGCTCTGGTCCAAAATGCCAGGGCCGATTTTTGGTCCCAGTCCGCCCATGGTTGTATGTAGTCCTAGTCTGAACCTGCGTGCAACCAACAAAACCCCATGTTGTAGGACAAGACCCGGGCCCCAAAACTATTTCATTTCAAGACAGATCTTTGTTCTTTTAAGCACCAAAAAATTGACCCATCCTTTTTGTTTTCCAGTGTATATTTCCTAGACATTTTCCTTGTAATTTCTCCTTTGTTATCAGCTGTACAATGACAGAAGTGGTTTAACAGGGATCCCCTGCAGCAACTGAGCCCTCAATGTCTTTGATTATTAATTGATTATTGTTTAGTGTCGTCCAGTATTAATGCTTTGTATCAAAGCAACAAAAAATTTAAGATTGTTGAAATTATGTATTATGTATCCTGCATTGCACCACATATGAAATCTAGACAAGTTAATTTTATCTCTGGTAACATTTTACTTGTAGTAGATGATTTTCCATTGTGAATTCTCTTCTGTATACTGTTATAGACCTGGACCTCCCCTTTTCTCTACTCTCTTACTCTGTCTCTCATCCTCATGTTCCCCCTTGGCAGGTTCTGTTGCTGTTATGATATTTATTGCTTTTACAGCATGCATATAAAGCTCCAAATAAATGAACATCCATCTTTACGGCCCTGTTTTCCTCGTTGAGGCAGCCAACTGTTTTATACTGTTAAATTGCCATTTTAAGCTGTTGTTGCTATTAAAGAAAGCGCACACTGTCTGTCTATTCTGCACTGGATATTAGAATGTGGTCTGTGTAATAAGGAACCAGTATTCATTAATGGAATAAAATGTCACGGTCTTGCTGCAGCAACGATCTTTGACTCTTAACTAAATTATAGATGATTTGCTTTTTATCACTAATCCGGTAAACAGAGCCTGGACTTTGTATGGAGAAAGAATCTCATCAGATACCACAGTTACAGTTTAAGGGCCGCATAAAGTACTAGAAGTCATGCGTAAAAAAAGCCACATTGTTACTCGTCAACAGGAAAACAAGTTGTAAAAATCTGTCAATTAGTTTATTGCGGTTAAGATCTGGCACTGGCATATCACTCTTGGTCTGCCTTGGATTAGATCTGCCTAGTTTTTCATAGAAACTGGCATTGCAAGTCTCTTTTATCTCCATAACTTATACAGATTTGCAGGTTAAAGCTACCCTATTATCCCACTCGTCTATGTATGCGAGTCTCTGTAAGCATGCTGAATAATACAGTTACAAAATGATGGTTCGACCGTCGATTCCACAGGTGGCATCATTTTCAAAACATGTAGGTATGAATATTATTAAGACACCATGCAAAGTAGGAGCTATATATCAACAGTATCCAGAAACGCAGCTGACGGCTCATCAGTGCACTAATGGAAAGTGGGGAAAGTGCGCTGTGCCTTGATAAGTCAAAGTAAAAATCATGGCTGAAAGGTCCACACAGGCATCAGGATCAGGATGGTTGTGTGGCAGTGTGGGGGTCTGTTGGTGTGTGTGTCCGTTTGTACTGAACGTAACCGGATTCTGTCTGAATGCGGCCTTAGATCAGCAAATGCTGCCATCCATCTTTTTCAGGGACATCCTCGCTTATTTCAGCCAGACGATACCAAGCCACGTTCTGCATGTGTTTTATAAGAGCGTGGCTTTGTAGCAAAAGAGTGCAGGTACTAGACTGACGTGTCTGCAGACTTGTCTCCCTTTGAAAATGTGTTAGGCATTATGAAGCACAATATACGACAATGGAGAACGTTGAGCAAGAAAAGAGTGGGAAAGAATTTTGCTTTCAAAACCTCAACAATTAGAGTCGAAAACGCTGTGTTGTTGAGTGTTTTTGAGAGAAAGGGTCATGTAACACAATGGTAATTATGCTGTCCCAATTTTTTTTGGAACTTGTTGCAGGGATCGACTTGTGTATATTTACAAAAAACAGTGAAGTTTATCAGTTTGAACATTAAATATCTTTGTATCAAATTGAATATAGGTCAAAAAAGGATTTGCAAAGCATTGTATTCTGTTTTTATTTTCATTTTACGCAGCATCCAAACTTTTATTGGGGTTGTAGTTTGGTTTGTGTGTGTGTGTCTTCCAACCTCAGTGAGTCTGTTTCGTGCATGAGAGACGACAACTAGCAAAACTGGCGCAGTCCGTTTGAATTCCAGCACAACATTTCAACTGCGGCTCTCTTTGTCTTACTCTTCATACTCGTCTCTCTGTGTCCGTCTCTCTCGGTCAAACTCTCGCTCTTTGTCTCTCTTTCCGTAATCCTCTTCTTTCATAAGAAGAACAGAGCTTCTCTTAGCATCAAGCCGTAATTCAGCCTCAAACCTATTCTCCATGCCTCTTTGATACACACATTAGGCCCTGCACCAGTGTGTGTGTTCCCTTTGTGCAGTCCACTCACTCTTCTAAAATTTCCACATTGTTTCCGTTGCAGCAGGACTCAAATGAGTCTTTGTTTTCGCATCTTTTTTTTTTCCTCTGAATCCATCGCTGCTGATGGAAAAAGGCTCAAGGAAAGTGTCAAATGCCTTTTGAGTGGGTGATCATCTTTTAAAATAAAAAAAGAGACAGATTGATTGTGTTTATTTTAGCAATTTGGTAATTTATTGAGGCTTTTCTTCTCGTTGTATGTGACTTACTCGATGCTTTCAGATGAGCACTTAGTGAGCATGTCAGACCGCTTTGAGTAAGTGCACCGAGGCCTCTCTGTTCACAGGCTTTGGCTCCCAGAATGTTATTTGTAGAGTGTAATTGTCTGTTTGCATAACATAACGACGTCTGATATTCTCTTGGAAATATCTGCTTACATTCTGTGTAGACAGATTTAATGTTTTGGGATCACTGGAAAAACAAACACTTCACTCTGAGGCTTTTTGTTGCAATGACTCGGCCCAAAGCGTTCACGACTGAAAGTGAACAAAAGTGTGACAGGAAGAGAAAAGTCATGAGAAAAGCGCATCTGATGTTGTTTTTCATCTACAGCTGTAATTCTCAGTAGCGAATCCGAAAATCATGTTGTTCTGTATCTCATGTGTATGTATCTGTGCATGTGTTTGCATCCGTGCACATGCAGGTAAAGGTGAATAACGAAGTTGCCACGGGAACAGGACCTAACAAGAAAGTGGCCAAGCGGAACGCAGCCGAGGCGATGCTCCTGCAGCTGGGATACAAGGCCTCCACAGTCCCTCAGAACCCCACCGAGGTACACACTGTACTTTTCTTGCTTAGACCAACTTTAGTTTATATACACGTCTTCCACTCTGTTCATTTATTGTAATGCCCGATTACTGTACGTGTAAGTAGTTTGCATGTACAGTGCGCTGTCAACGTTGTACTGGAGGAAGTGATCAGGTCTGCAGCTTATGATGATTTTCATTATCTGCTGAGAGGGAGAGTAGTTCTACATATGAGACACATAGGCTACTGGAAATCAAAGCACTACTAAACACAAACTGGTTCAAATACATCCCAGTCGAAACACGGATACAGCACTCGTATTGTACACGGTACCAACAGGCTCTATAATGACATCTCGAAACAAAACATTTCAATAACGTGTTTAAATTGATGAACGGAAACTTAAATAGATTTTTAATTCCTTTCGTCATGTTCAGTATTTTGAACAAAAACTCTGTTACATAAATAATTAATCCATCAATTTTGGTTGATCTGTTATTATAAAATGTCAGTATTTCCCAAAACCCATTTAGATGTCTTCAAATTTCTTGTTTTTGTTCAACCAGCACTATTCCGTCTTCAGTAATATTCAGTAATATAAAACAGTGAAAAGTAGCAAATCTTCACATTAAAGAAAAAAAGGATCCATGAATTTTCTTTTTTTTTTTGCTAATATTTTTGTATTGATTAACAAATAGCTTCAGCTCAAACAAGTAGTTGATTAAACAACTAAATATTTCAAATGTGAAAATTTGCTGGTTTTTCTATGATATTGGAAGGAATATATCAACGACCTTTCGTTGGCTATTCGCTGTTTTCTGACATTTTATGAAGGATTAATCACATAAATCCAAGAGAATAAAAGTCAGATTAATCAATAATATAAATAACCACTGGTGTGGCCCTAATCCATATGAGGAATCCTCTCAGGTATTTTAACATTATTGAAGTGATTGTGTTCCACAAATGAGGCTTACATCATATAGAGTTTTAGCTGGCAGAAATGTCTGTCACCCACATTAGATGCATACCACATACTCAAGTTTATATCATTTGACCAAATGCAGAAGCACGCACACACACTGATATGTATATAGGACATTCTGCAATCAGTATTCCAGTCATGTCAGCAGTATGGCAGATGATTACATAAAGGATTTCTCTGCAGCGCTCTTATTTTGTATGATCATCAGTATCTCATCGAACACACATCAAAATTTAAAAAAGTGCTGATACTTCATCAATTCTCAGATATACATCACGAGTTCCAGTACTGCTGACCTGTTATGCAACATGTTCAGAACTCCTCTGAGCCAGTCTATTTTCCAAGTAACCATTGATCTCCATCATCTTTATTCACCTCATTGGTTTTTAGGCTCAGGGGAGCGCAGTGAGATCGAGATGATGTTACATAACCAGGCTTTCTGTAGAATAGCCGCTGCTCCCCAGACAGCTCATTAGTTAGACGTGTGCTGCTAGAGACATCTTTATCGAAACAGCTGTGCCATATAGCCAAAGGATGAGACATTGCTCTTATCAGAATGACTGACATTTACTTGTTTTCTACAAAGACACCAAAATCCAGTGTGTCTCTTTCTTTGCCTTCATCCTCCATACTAAACAGTTAAGCTCTGGCATTACTCAGCTTGATCTTTTATGTAGTAACCCCTGACAAATATCCAAAGCTTCAACACATTCATTTTTGAAAGTGTTGAACCCATTGCATGCTGAAAACACTCCAGATGAAAAGGCACGTGTCATCAAGCACATGTCAAATGTTGCACACAAGTTATTGAATTTCTTTCCACATCATTGCATGTTTTATTTGTTTTAGCCCTATAAAATACTATGTTTTGACGTCTAAGGTTTCAGATTAATGAGAGTCTGCTGTACTGGAAATAAGCAGTCTCACTGTTTAAGATAATTCCTGGCAAAAGGTGACCTTTCTGGTTACACTCAAGGCAGAATATTTAGACAGAATAGAGTTAGTGGCTAATACACGGCTGTGCATTGGCCTGACAACTCTGAAAACATCTCTATAAGAATTAGCTGAACGGCCGACCTTCTTCTCACTAGATCCTCAGACAACCCCTAGCTTTATGGAATGATTAAACAGTGTTTGGCGAGCTCCTGTTTTGTAGGACAGGTTGTCTCGCTTTAGATTCCTTTCTTCGTTCCCTGCCCTCCCCTTCTTTTAGGGAGCTCCGCTGCACTACATTCCCACCGTGGGACTGTAGGTGATCCATGCACAAGTGTGAAGAGACTTTGGGGGTGGTTTTAAAACAAATGCACCCCTGCATTTGTTTACAGCCATGTCACACACACATCAGAAATGATTTGTTTTTCAGGTTCGCACATGCATTCTTGTGGCTGTGTGTGTTTGTGCAGGCAGGCACGCATACCACAGCAGAAGTACCACACTGATTAGGAGCCTTTTTTTTTTTACTTACCAAACACTGACAACCCCCCTAATTAAGTAGCTGGCCTAGACAGACACTAGGCTCCTTAAGTATCCCCTCCTGTGAGCGTTCGTCTCTTTGTGGCCCAAAACAGTAGGAAGGAACTCGTCTGACATGCGTGAAGAAGCTGTCTGTTCAAGAATCTACATCTCTCTTACCTCCCCCTTCTCTCCTTCTGTCCGCATCACTACAGATGGACAACAAAGGCTGGAATGGACAAAAGGCGTCATTTACTGAAGCGACAAGTAACAGTGAGTATCGGCACGTCTCCCTGTGTCTCTTTCCATTTCCTTCTCCTCCTCCTCTCTGGCTCTCCATCGCTCCCTCCATCCCGCAGGTGGTTTTAGCCGCCGAGATGGCCCGGCGTTTAATCTCTGTGACTGGTCAATGGGCTTCTGACTGTCAGCTTAATCGGCCGTGCGTCCTCGTGGGGAGCCTACGAATTCAGGCTCATTCACACAGGCTTACAGGGCCGGCACACTGAGGCCCTCTGGGGAGTCCCCCCACTGCCTTCCTGTGCTAAATAAAACGTAGCCTTTCACTCAGGATTAACACACAAGCACACCGGAGCACAGATGCGCGCACACACACACACACACACACATACCCATAATCCTGCACACACAGAGACACAAAACGGTGTCACAGGATATATGATGATATGAAGCAAGATATATCTCACTTTCACATACCAGCTGTAGTCAAAATAAGAACACGTGAAAAAAGTACTGGAACTTTGACACAACTTAATCATCATTAAAACACTCATACAAAGGTCGTATAAAACAGCGTGTATGGCACTTTATGTAGCACTGTATTTCTTAGTGAAACATCTCGACAACCAGTCGATGTTCATTCAGTTCACATGAAATCCCCTTCAAAATTAACGCCAATAACTTATATCATTTCCAACAGCCTTTTTGGGCTTAGTGTTAATTAGTAAACACATTAAACTAAGACGTTAACGTGGTACACATAAGCATGTTAGCATTGTCAGTGAGAGCATGTAAGCATGCCGACGTTGACATTCAGCTCAAAGCACCGCTGCGCCTAAGTACAGTGTCATAGAGCTGCTGGAGTGGGTGTAAACTCTCGGGTCTTGTTTAGTCTCACGGTGCACTGAAACCCGACGTGTCAAACTGCAGATTACCAGACTCCTTGTATAGCTGACAAATGCTTCTATAGCTGCAGGTATAGTGCTGCTGTATTGGACCCACTGGCTGCAGTAAGCTGACAATAACGTGTTTGCTTTGCGGGTCTCCTTTCCTCTGTGTGAAACCTGATAAGAGGCAAATACAGTAATGGAAACATCCTCAGTTGTCACATCCATTTGGAAACCAATCCTCTACTTATTTACTTTTTGGTTTCTGCAGACATACGAAATCATTTCGTGACAGGATTTATGTATGAATTTAAATGCGTATGTGATTGCCTCATGGGATGTTTCATTTATAGAGGGGGGTAGGGCTCTTAAATAAAAGTCATAAGGATGCAATTTTGTAGGAAGCAGCTGGTCTCTATCAGCTGTATCTCTTGTTAAGTTGGCTGTCTTGTCTGTAATCAAAATAAAAACAATGAAAAGGCCTTCCTCTCACAATGTCAAATGCTCGAAATAGTGACATGACATTCTATTTTCAGTTTCCTGCTCTCCAGAGTCTGGCAGCGATGTTATTTTCCTATGGTGTGGGAGTTGAGTAAGTTAATATTTATTACAGGTGTAAAAATGCAAAGAATTTAAAGTCATGCTGTTTCTTAAGCAGATTTACGTGCATCATAATATCTGAGCTTGATTTGTTGTGATGTCCCAGCTTGATAAAAGGACACACTGCGAGCAGCCTCACTCTGGATGCCAGCAAAGTAAATGCCAGCAGCTTGAGAAAGAGCAGTTTAGGGGACAAATGAATAGTCTGTGAGATGTGGAGCAGCAGAGTGGAAAACAAACAGATAGCCTTATTAGATCCGAATGTGCTGTCGTCACTCGGCCCTAATGGAGGCTTTTGGCAGAGCTGCAGTGCTCTTACATCGGGTATCTAGCTTCGGTCCAGAGGGGAGAATGAATGTGATGTTTCAGCTTTTTCATGTTGAAAAGTACAAAACAGATTGGTAGGACTAATCACTTTGACTTTTTGAGTTTCCTCATTGCGGGTTAAGACATGATATACAGAATCCAGATGAGAACGGAGCCCCTGCCATAACTTACATAGCACTCACATGTGTGATTTAGTTCAATTTTCTGAAAGATATATCATCTAAATTATGTTTATAGATAAATGGTTGTTCTCTTGGATAAACTATTTTGGTGGTTGTGGTTCCTTTGGTAAACCAAGGTCCAGGGATTGCCCAATACCTCCAGAGCAGAGCCCCCTGGGAAGCGAAGTCTTCCTCATTTGGTGATCATTTCTATTATTGGCTTGGAGTGTGCCGTTGGTTCTGTGCCATTTCCACTCATAGTTTATCTCACACTCAGCATGCGGCTTAAATATCCGCTAATTACCTCTTTAAAGTTTCCCAAACCGCACAACACTCACACAACGCTAATGTCTGAATAATGTTTATTGCATAAACACCATTTACAGCTCATTCAAACAGATACAGCTGGTCTCAGTTTTCTGTGTGTGTGTCCATGATTGCTGAATGGAAGATGTTTCTGATTTGTCCGTTGTTTTGATTGACTATGCAGTTTATTGAATAGAAGTGGAAATAACTTAATCAGATTGCAGAATTGCAGGAATACGCCGAAAAAATAAGCTCTCTGGCAACAGAATTATTGTAACATCTTTTTATGTGATAAACGGTGATAATTTTAGTTTGTGCTGAAGTGTGATTTTTGTATTATTTCTTTTTTGGAGAAAATAAATAAAACGAGTTGTTTGTCTAGAATAGTTTCTGCGCAATCAAAGTTGAAGGCTAATTGCTTCGACTTGTGGATATTTTCACATCTAGCTCTTGACAGACTTTACAAGTGTTCAAATTACAGGAGCTGTTTCACGGCTAAGTTCAATTTCACTTAACTGTTGGGTGCGGTTACTGATACAGCAGAGCCCACCCAACCACACCCTTCAGTGATGCTTGACTGTCGGTCCAGCAAACTTCATGAATTGAACCGGAGAGGGCAGTAAAAGCATTTAAACCCTGGTTAATCTTTAAAACCTTGAGATTTGAGTCCCCGATTTGCAGACATGAGGTTAGTGGTTTAAGTAATTCAGGTCAGTTGAAAATAACACATGAATCAATCATTCAGAGTAGCAAACCTGAGCAGCTATAGAAGAAGAGCAACTTGTGCATCTGTTTCAGTGATGTATTAGGAAAGCTGGGTTGCGTGGCTCGTCAGCATTTCAGCTAATTTGTCCGAGTGACCAACCATGCTACTGTAGCTAAAACATCCCCTCTGGCCAGGAGGAACACTACCATTATAAAGATTCATTCAAATGAATGGGCGCCATTGTGGTATCTGGTATCACGTTGTTATAGTACATCTATGAACTGTTTACAGTGCCCCTAAATAAACTGTGGGCTGGGAGGATTCATACATTCTTATTGTCAAGAATATTATCCAACACGTTATGAACGAAGTCATGATTCAATGTTGTCTTCTTCATTGTAGGAAATTGTGTGCATCCATCGGCATTGGTATGTAATTTAAATCCTGAACGGAAAAGGCCGACTCTGCCAGTAACCGTAAGACTACAATAAAGGTCAGCTTATACAGAAAGCAGAATTATTTATGAGAAAACATCACCCATAAATATTATGGTAATCTTTTGGGTAATAAATGTGGTGGTATATTAATATCCAGAAAATGGGTTAATCATATAGCGGCTAGTTGTACCCGGGGTAACATACAAACTGTTCTCTGCATTATGTGCTATATTATATAAGGCAAAGTAGAAGAAAATAGGTAAATATGTCACAGGCTGTTCACTTATGGCTTCGTCCTTCCGTTCTTTCTCTTCCACATAAAACACATGCACCCCTCAAGCACCCAAAAGCACTCATTGTATTTGTGTATGCGTGTGTATTGAAGTGTGTGCTTGTGTCCTTTGCCCCGTGTGAGCTGTGGGATGCAGTGCTACAACAAACAGGGTGGCTTAGAAGACAGGAAGGGAGTGTAAAAGAGAAGAAGAAGAAGAAAAAGAAGTAAGAAGAGAGTGATTTTTCTCCCTTCTATTCCCAGGGGTATTGCAGCAGGGCTTTTCACTCGAGTTGCCACATTTCATTTCCTGCTGTGCATATTTGTGTGTGTGTGAATGTGTGTCCGTGCGTCGTGTGCATGTGTGAACTATGTGAGGGTCTTGCTCCACCGTGGTGATTTATAGTGGCGGGCTCCGGCCCTATCTGTTTTCGATCAGGCTCATGCTTGGCTCTGGCTTCCCTCCAGCGCTCCCCTGGCCCACCGGACGCCGAGTCTGGGTGGGACCCCTCCAAAACTGCCTGGAACCAGCACCACAAACACACACACACACACACACACACTCTCTCCCCCTTACTCTTTCATTCCCCACTTCTCAGCCTCACTCTGCGCCCACCCCACCACCACCACCACCTCCTGCTCTATCCTCTCTCTAACTTGCTCCCACTTCATGTACACAGTTTCACAATCTCTACCCAACATCCTCACGCACACAAACACTCCGTCACTCTTACTTCTTCGCTCTCACTGTCTCTCTTCTTTTGTCTTTTCTCTTACTGTCACGCTCTAAGCTGACACCAGCTTCAAGCACTCAGTCACATGCAAACATGCAAACATCCTCACTGACACGCCCACACACGGTTTCTGCAGACAATCTCACACACACTCACATGGTTTGCATTCACTGCCCCTATCCCTGCCCCCACCACCACCACCACAATATTCTTTGTCCACAGCTGATGTCATGTTGGCTAACACCTTTAATTTTTGATGATACTTACAGAATGCACAGGCCTGTGAGTTTTACTTGCGTAAATTCAAATTAAAGTTGTCATCATGATTGGGAGGGGGAAAAAAATCCTAGCAGTTGTGTCATTGCTGGCATGGGGCAGTCTGTTGTAGTATGAGTAATAGGTCCTGGATTTCATTGCTGTTTCCTTCAGCTTCTCTGCTCAGCTTATTGTTCATAATGGGAAATACTGTCTGCAGGTTCCCAGAAACTTTAGACCAAGTGCACTAAAGTGTCTGTCTTTGCATGTGTGTATCTACGTGTGATGGTAATGTTAACTCAAACAGGAAGTGGCCTGTCAGTCATGCGCTCACTCCAGCGCTTTCTCTCCCAGCTGTTGGGTCTGTACGCACACACAAACAAGCACACACAGACGTACACACTGACACACACACAGCTGGTCTTCCTGTCTCTGGTGACCTTGGCTGGGCTTTGGAGGCTCTGCATGGTTTTCACATCCACTCATCCCCACCTCCTCTTCCATCTGAGCTGGCTCCCAGCTCATCCTTTCTCTTTTATCCTTCACATCTCTTCTTCTTCTCCTTTCGCGTCTTACATTCCTTCCCTCTCGCTTTCACGGCAGCCACAAAGTGACGAAAGTTTTGAACTTCAACCTGTTGGTGTTTCCTGCTTCCACCTGTCACGACCATTTCGGGACAGTGATGTCAGAGTGAAGAAAGCCAACATAAACGAATGAGATTTATCCAAACGGTCTGGATCGGAAACACAGTCTTGGAGCGCTGTTGTGTTCCTCTGGCTAGAACCACAGCATATCTGGACCAAAAAGTTGGTCAGAGGTGCCTCGGCCTCTCAGATCCAAATCACTCCGGACGTTTCCCAGAGCCACTGAAATATTCTCACAAGAACCTTGATCTGAGACCCAACCTGCTTCAGAGATTCTGTTGGGCCTGCATTTGAAGAAATGTTCTAAGTGAAACAGGATGCCGGTTAGCTGACGGTGCTGTTTCCCATCAATGATGAAGTCATAGCTGCTCTGTTGATATTGGTAGATGCTCCATTTGTGTCTGTGTGTTTGTGTTCGAGAAAGAAAGAGGCTGTGTGTGTGTGTGTGTGTGTGTGGGGTGGGTGGGTGGGTGTTTCCCAGCAGACACGTTGATAGTGTTTGCAGGTGCTGAACCACATGAAACTGTCATCTACGTTCAGTGATGGAATGCCAGTTTGGGAGCCAATGCACACGCTTGTACACACACATGCACAAACACACCCTGGCATTGTCTGGTAGTGAGTGATGGAGAAATGTGTGTGTGCATTTCAGTGATTAATAATGAGAGCCATATTAACTCTTGTCTCCTCTCTCCAAATCTCATACCTTTGTTCCTTACTGCTCTTTATAAACCATGTGACCATCCATAATTTAACTGTTTCTACTCATTCCATCTCAATCTCTTCCAAACCCTTATTTTTTTCCTCTTTTTCTCTCCTCCATCTGTCCTCCCTCCTCTGTTCCTTCCCCAACCTCCTAACCCCCCCACAGCCCAGAAGGGTCTCCTCCACCTCAGCCCCGACGTCTACCAGGAGATGGAGGCCAGCAGGAAGCAGGGGGGCAACGCTCCGGGCCCCGGCGGCAGCAGTGGTGGCTCTGTTAACTACATGACATCCAAAGACATGGGGCCCTGCTCTGCCCCGCTGCCCCCAGGACACCCTCCATATTACAGCGGCTCAGCCTCCTCTCCAAGCCCAACTGCTACCATGGCCAGGGAGCTGCTGCTTAATGGTCAGTCACCCACAGCCGACGCCTCCCTGCCAATGAAGGGGAAGAACCCAGCCCTGGCCTGCGGCGTCTCGGTGCAGCCTGCACAGCAGCTGGACTACCTGGCTCGCATCCAGGGCTTCCAGGTGAGATGCAAGGATGTGAACATGCTACTTTAAGTCTGCCTGTAGATCAGAAAAGGAAGGTCTGAAATGTATGGTCACACAATCTGAGTCTTGGAAACAGCTTATTAAATACAACAAAGTCAAGATTAGGAAAATTGTGGGGAAAAAATGGGAAAATGACCCAAGCCATCCATTGCAATTGCACAGGCATTCCCCCAATACATTGGCAAAGCATGTATGTACAGTGTGATCGAGCTGAACTGAAACAGATAATCCTGACAGATCTGATTTTATCAGTAGTCACTAGGCGATGGTTTGTCATAGACTCAGTTAAACACTCATTAAATATGTGACCTTCACTGTGCAATGCAGCTTAATAAGCCTAATATTATATTTCACAAAAATGAATTCAGCTCTTTTCAGACAAGGAGCAGCACCTCCACCATCAAGTCCGGCTTACTGCAGTTGTCCATGGCCACAGTTTCTTAGTTCTCAGATCTTAACAAATAATCTACAGTTACTTTGGTGATGTTATCATCAGTATCATGTTCTCATAACTGATAGAAATTATGGAAAATTAGTTGTTATAATCAGAACCTTCCTGTAAATTAGATCAGTGTTGCACATTGAACTATGTTGGTGTTTAGTTTCTTCTGGGTAAAAGCCCCATCAAGGAGGCCTTCATGCTGGTGGGCATGCAATTGTTTCCAATTTCACATTTATTTCACTTGTGGAATGTAGGCTTGTATTTCATTTTAACTGCCATCAATTAAGGTAATAAAAGTCATCATTTAAACTTGGTTAGAGTATCAGACACCCTGTGCTACAGTCGTACAGTATGTACACTTGTTAAAGTGATGGCACAGATGTTGGCGTGACCATGCATAAATATGACCCCCCCAACACACACACACACACACACACACACACACACACATTCCTGCCCTGATTCTTCTCCCTCTCGGCCACTGCTGTAAATAGGAACGTGTTCCTGGTCAACCTGTGTGCTTATAAAGAGGAAAAGTTGCACACACACACACACACACACACCCCACTTTAAATCTCTCTGTGTAAGAGATGCAGGCTGTCTGTATAAAAAAAATAAAAAATAAAAAAAACATGATGAAAGAGAGAGTAGAGAGTGTAGAACTGCTCGATCTGTTTTCTGTTCACTCTCACTATGGATATTATTGGCAGGCTATGGATTTAGAGCTGGAACTAAACCTCACAGGTGCTTCTGTCATTACCAGACCGGACACACACAGATCAGAAACACACACACTGTGTGTGTGTGTGTGTGTGTGTGTGTGTGTGTGTGTGTGTGTGTGTGTGTGTGTGTGTGTTTTTGTGTGTGCAAAAGAGAGGACTGCCCAGTGTCTGTTTTAATCAGTGCCGGCCAATCTGCGGTGCATACCATGCCACTGATACCAGCGCCTGTTCATTTAAGCTGCAGATGCTTTTTATCAGTTTGAGCGAAAACATTTTATCTTAACCTGCTGAGGGTTCCTTTGAAAGGCCTTTGTTATTGCTCTGAGCCTTCCTGTGTGTGTGTAACCTGAGAGAGCTCTGCTGCCTGGCCAAGCCCAAACACACTTGTACGTATGCACACACACACACACACACACACACACACACACACACACACAGCAGGTTCTGTTTAGTGGAAATGGAAGAGTTGGGCTAAGCCTGTGTGTAAAGTTTATGTCCTTGTCGTTCTCATACTGCACAAACCATATTACGTAAACGTGAGTGTGTTTCTGCATCTTTACATGCATTGATCTGAGCGAATACACACTCGAGCATCCCTCGCATATTTCCGTGTGCGTGCTTCTTAAGCGAGGAAATCAGGCTGTAATTGAGACATGCAGACAATATGTGTTCTATTGAGGGAATGTTTCATATCATGTGGGTTTGTAATGAGAACCTGTAGTTGCCTACAAAGCCATGTTAGGCAGACTTTTTAAGGCTTATGTATTCTTATGTGTTTTTGTGGGCTAAACCGCGACAGATTTCAAATGTTTTTGCCAAAAAAAATACACTTGTCTGCTTTTCCACTGGACACATAATGCGCCACTTTTTGTCGAGCCGGCTTTCCCTTTGACCACACCGGACTTGTTTGACAAACAAGTGCTCAGATCCACCGTAAGTCATTTTTAAAAAACATTTTTTTTTAGTAATTTGATAATAATCTCCTTGTCTGATTAGTAACTTTGTTTTTGTAATGTAATTATGTTATCCAAGTGAGTGGATTACAGTGACCGCCCAACACTGGATTAAAGCAACTAAGCAAGCACTGAGGACGTTCTCATAGTGTCTGTTTCATCCATCCAGCTCCACAGACAAAGGCCCGGGCCTACCTGCTAAGCCCTTCTTTTGATTTGATTGGAAAATAGCCTCTGGTGGAAGCTCTGACTGGATAAGCAACAGTGTGTTGTACTCACGCCAGCTTGGAGCAAGGATGCTGGCACTTATTCCAGTGTGTTTGTATGTATGTGTGTGTGTGTGTATTTCCTATTAATTTGGCTGGCGTGTTGTTGGCACGGCGGGTATGTGCGCTGGAAGTAGGGCAGAAACAAAGAAGCGGGAGGTAATAGACAACACATGGACTAAGGATGAAGTACTGAGTAGGAGCCACGTAACAGATTCTCCCTCTTTCTTCCCGTATCGCTCTCTTTCCTATCTTTCATCATCTCTTTCTAATCATAATCACTTCCTCTGTTCTTATTTCTTCCACAAATTTACTAACTCAAATTTCTCTCGCTGTTTGCGTAGTTTGAAGAAGTCGAAGGGTTCGACCCCAGCATTGCAGTCACCAGCTGCCCATTTACTCTGCCATCACATTACTTAATAGAGTCATCACAGACCGCCACCGCTTCACATTATTAACTGTTACTTCCCTCTAAAGTGAGCAGGAGATTTTTATATAGAAGTTCAATGATTGATGGAAATGTAATGGTTCTTTTTTTTTTCTATGATACACACCTGGACCCCGGACAAATCTACTGCTTCACAGAGGATGTATTCTCTCTCACTCCTTCACACTAGTCTGCATGCACTTGGTTCTTGGAAGACTGGAGTGTTTATCTCTGTTTGTCCATGTCTGAATGAGCACTGGCAGAGTTGGAGTGATTCAGTGGTTGAGCAAGTTAATAAGAAGAGGAGAGTGAAAGGGACAGAGAGAGAAAGGAAGTGTGGATGAAAGACCTGTGTGTGTGGATGTGTGTTTGTGTGTGTTTGTGTGTGATCACATGCTGCTTTTATTTCTGGACCAATGCTGAGAATAATTCCTCAGACATTGACTGCAAAGAATGGGGAAGGTGTGTAATCCGTCCCCAGTTACACCAGTGGGCAGCAGCGGACATGTGTGCAACATATGATAGTATACATATATTACATTCATTTGTAAAGGGTAAAGATAATGATGCATTGTTTGTTCAGAAAAGTTTCCAGTCTACTTTGTGTGCATCTTATTCCTTAATCGGATTTATGCTTTGGACGAGTGGGCCTAATTTGTTTACATCTGTATAATACTTAAGTTATTAATCATACTCACTGACGCACTGTAGTTGGAAACGAGAACACAAAACAGACACCACAATGTCGAATTCAAAAGTTTAAAGTCAGGCTGTGTACATTTTTGCCGAACAGCGGTCACCGTAGCTATAAGCAGCACAGTTGGAGTAATTAAGTCAGCGAACTGACAATAAAGTGCCTTCCGCAGCAATATTTATATTAAATTATTTCACATTAGCCAACACTGGTCATGCCAGACCAAGTAAGGCTTTAGCTGTGAAATCCCTGAGCAACAGTGCATTTTATTGCTAATTAATCAAACCTTTCATCTGTATGTGTTATTACTTCTTTCAGATATGACGTGGTCTCCCTTTAAATCGATGAAAACCATTTGATTTGGCATTTCAGCTCCATGTCGTCACACTACTGCCTGCCGTTTATACTGTACGCACCGTGAATTAAATGAACCTTGTTAAAACAAAAGGTGCAGAAAAACAATATGCCACGGAACAGTAAGCACGCATCTCATTATTTCTGCTGAACATAATACAATAAGCCATATTCCTAAGTTACTGGCAGCCGCGGTGAATGTAGCACCTTCTTCAGCATGAATTTGAAATTACATCCCTCCTGAGGTTGTGTTCTGGTTGTGCGAATGGAAAATATGACACAGCCACTTTGTGTATTGTAGCAGAGATCTTAACCAGCCTGTGGAGTTTTGATGACCTTCATGAAGCATAACTTGGTGGATTAGTTTGTATTATTTGAGTCTTTGTAAAGTTGGGTCTCTAAAATCATAAGCGCAGGATCAAGTCAAAGGAGGAGAAAAAAAAAGAATCCTCATATGGGAGCAGATGTTAACTCTTAATATCACAGGATATTGTAACGCTTTCAAAATTAATATCCTCTTGCATATGGCGATCAAATAACAAGACACTATACTATAACATTCCAGGTTGTGTCTGGAAGAGTTGAGCGGTATCTACTGTTTCTATCAGTTGAGTCCACCTGCTAAATCCAAACTCAATAACACAGCGGCGATAGCCATCAGCCGAGTTATGTTATCTAGCCATGACAGACTTCACTCTGGAGATGGATTTAGAGAAAAGGGAGGGCCCCGCGCTCTTCGCTGTGCTGGAATCAGAACTTCTATGTTGGAAATCCCATGTTAATGAAAACACTATCCTTGGCGGGTGGCTGGTGTTGAAATCCATTCAGTGCAGTTCCCAGGATTTCTCACACTTCCACGTTGTTTGTTCTTCTCTCTCTCCGCTTCCTTCTTTGGCTGTGTAGAAAAACCTCTTCAGATGGTGCCGACTACACCTTGTACCCTGCCTGGCAGTTTCTGCCCCCCCCTCCCTCCTTCCTGATCTCCACTGCTGACTCTCATCTCTCTGTATCAACATCAAACGCCTGATCTGGTACAAACGTTCAAAGACTCTAACAGTTTGTTTCCAACTTCCTTGTCATCGTCTCATTCCTCCACTCTCTGTTTACTCTGGGATTTGCGTTAGAAAATACATTTTGGGATGGCTAATCCCACCACGTTTGATTTCTGCGGCAGCGTGATGGCTTCCAGCTGCGCTCTGCGGCATATTTGTGTGAAGAGCGATCTTCGAAAACAAGTTTTGTCGGTGGTATAAATCAGACCGTTAATGCTGTGCTGGCTCGGCGCAGAGTCTCTCTGCTTACATGGTGGCCCTCTGTGTGCGTGTCGGTGCGTATGCCTGTGTCTGTGTGTGTTTGGCAAAACTGAGTGATGATGTTTTTACACCACAATCAAGCCCATTCGCAAACCTTTAAATCAAATACCCTCAAGTGCCAGCACAGCATATTGCAAATTTGAATATGCAGCATAATCTTTTTTTTCTTCTTCTTCTTCTTCTTTTTTTTTTTAAACTTGCTTTTGTTCTTTGTATTTTGATAGTATTGATCATATTTCATGTAGCTCTCAACACTAGGCAGTGATTGCAGCTGTGTGCCAGCGCTGTCCCAGCATGGGGAGAGATGGAGGGTGTGTTAACCTGGCACTTTGTTTTGAATCCAAACAGTTCTCTTCATTATCTGCACATTATCTGTCGCTGTAGAAACAGCTAGCCTGGCGCTGTCCAAAAGTAAATAAATCTACCTAGCGTGGAAACTTCACAGAAACGTCAAGACTTAGAGACGTCACTGCTCCTGGCAGAGAAATAGTTTGACACAAAACCTCTGTAAAACCACAAATTATAGTTTTTTACACTTTGTTTTTGTGCAGATTAAACGAACAAACATGTTAATTAGAGAGCTTTAGAGGTGCTGGTAGAGGGTGTTTTGGCTTGTCGTTTCCATTCTTTATGCTAAGCTATGGTCAGCTTTACTTTCATTCTTAGTGTACAGACATGAGAGTGGTATCGATCTTCTCAGCTATTTCTTTAAATTGCATTTAACTTACTTATAAAAGGTGAAAAAAGATGTATAAAAAAGCGGCTGTGGCTCAGGAGGGTACAGCAGGTCATGCACTACTCAGATGATCAGCGGTTCGATCCACCGGCTCCTCCAGTCTGCATGTCAAAGTGTCCTTGGGCAAGATACTGAACTCCAAATTGCTCTCGAAGGCCTCGCCATCAGTGTGTGAATGTGTATGAATGGGTGAATGTGATATGTAGTGTAAAAGCAGTGTTGTTCCCAGTGGTGAAGAAACAAGTGGGTAATGATCATGCCAGTCAAAGGTTTGGACCAACACTGAAAACTATCAAATAACACACACTGAATTATGTGGTAAACAAAAAAATATATAAACAAAGCAAAGTGTGTTTTATATTTTTGATGATTGTTTTACAACACCGCTGATGGTCTCATACGTATTAAGAAGGCAAGAGTGTGCAAAGCTGTCATCAAAGCAAAGGGTTGCTACTTTGAAGAATCTAAAATATAAACCATATTTTTCTTTGTGCACACTTGTTTTAAACTGTAAATTCCATCTGTATTATTTCATAGTTTTTTTTTAATGTCAATCTGGAATGTAGAAAGTAACGATAATGAAGAAAAGGGAAGATGTGTCCAAATCTTTGATTGGTACTGTACATCAGATTTGTATAGCATGCACAGATCTTATTAGATGGTCGTGAGGAACCATTACACAGTCAGGCTATAATAGTTTAGCCATCCTCTGCTATGGTTATGACTCCAGCTACTTTCAGGTTCATCTATTTGCATTGTTGGGTTGCCTTAAAAAATATCAATGCAGCTGAATAATAGTTTTCTGACTTTCAGCATTTAAAACTGATGTAACAGACCAGCTGCAAATGGGTCACTTTCGTACGTCAGGCATCCACTTTACCAGTCAAGCCACCATGGAGCCCCTATTTGTGAATATTTTTGTATATTGTGTGTTGCTATAAAAAGTGAATGTCCCAGTCGTGGGCTTGTGTAGAAGTGTATCTTGTCATGTTACTTGACTCACCGGACTGAGAATACACCGTGGGTATTCTTTTGACCTGCACTTTTCTAGAAACGTGTTTTTGTGGAAATTTTGAGAAAGAACTGACTTCCTTGGAACTTTCATTGAAATCTGACTTCTCTGGGCTCTCAAAGTGCTCTCAAAGTTTTAAGAGTAGCAGCTTTGTTTGCCCTGAGACTCCTGCCGTTAGAAGAAGTGAAAGGTGTATTAACAGCGTGTTTTAAACACTCTTGACCCCCATGTCCCCACTGAAGTGGCTCGGTGTGGACCTCTAATTGCCTCTCACCAACAATGACAGCGTTGCTCAGCTGAGGGGGCGGGGGGTTTGTTTATTTTAGTCAAATTAAAGTTATTTCCGTGCTCTTTGACTATTCACAGCCTGCACTTGGCTTTTTCTGGAATCAAACTCTTAGTCCTGCGGCAGAGCTCGTGTTTTGTGGTTTTGGAGTAACGTGACAACATACCTAACAAGTGTTTGTTTTCGGAGTAACCTTGACAGCGCTGTGTAACACAGTCCTAAAGATATGGACATTTGCGTCGACGTCTGTTGCGTCTTCCCCTCCCCTTACAAGTCTGTTTGGATTTCTGTCTGTAGGTATGCACATGCATATTTGTGCGCTTAATATAAATTTGAGCGTGGCTGCATGACCGTTATGGCTGCGGTTGCTTTTTTTAGAGTGCGCATGTTCGTGTTTGTTCGAATGAAGAGGAGCTTTTGAAGAGGAGCCATCCAGCTTTAGAAGCCAGATGTCAGAGGTCGTTCCACATTAGTTCCGCCGATCAATCGCAGGCCTTGCGTAACTCTCCTGCTTCTTTGTCTCTAAAGGAAGTGGATTAGAGGTTGTTTTCTGAGTTGGGACCTGGGATGATTAGTTAGGCCTGTTTAGAATGCATGCACTCACAGATGCATACAAACATGCACTCAAAACAGACGGCCTGGATGAGAGAATTAGACGGTTTGTTTTTAAGATGCTCGTTATTTCAGTTTCCGCCAAATCAACGCAAACGAGATGATGCAATGTTCTTTGATGCTGGCACATCAGGCAACTTTCTTTTCTGCCTGCAGGTCAGAGTTGATGGAAAATCCCCAAAGTAATCAGGAACTTTGACTATGTTATCAACAGGCCAGAGAGTAAAGCCTCCAGGTGATGATTGGTGATCTGCCAAATTTGTTGTTTTAAGCAGAATTTGGCTGGTTGGCTGGAGCTAGTCATGTTTATTTATATAGTTCAATATCACATACAACGTGTCAATGAGCATTACAACCCCAGCTCAAGATCTCCAAGAGGATGAGGGGAAAAAAAACTTATAAGACTAACATTTGACGGCCATGCTCATGGCGCGTGAACCTGTGCTTCCAGCTAAATGCTAACAAACTCATAGTGACAATGCTAACATGTTGATGTTTATACTGTCTTTGTGTTCAGAAGGTAAAATGTTCACTATTTTCACCATCCTATTTTAGGATGTCAGTATGCTGACATGAGCTAATTAGCACTAAAAAAACAGTTTAGGCTGATGGGAAATGAAGTTTTGCTGGTAGTTTTGGGTATAATGCATATTATTGGACAGATTACAGTTTCGACCTGATGATGGCACTAGAGGGAAAGTTGAGGGATCACCAAAATGAAAACATTTCAACATTAACGTCTGTACAATGTTTCAAGGCAATCCGTCCAGTAGCTGTTTAAAATATGCTGCTCAAAACCACAAACGTCGACCTCACAGTGGCAGTGGAGCACATGTCAGGGGATTACCAGATTCATAAAGATACTTCATCTGGGAATTTCATGGCAATTGGTCAAGTTGATATTAAAGACATTGAAGTCTTGAGTGAAGTGTCTCCACACAGTTTAGAAGGTAAATGGCAAAGAATAAACAAAATGTGCAACGGTTGATAAATATTTTAAATGCAGCAATGTGATTAATCAGCAGCAGGGTTGCAATAGTTTAATAATTAGAACTAACACCCCCTGATTTCTCAGACTGAAACAGGAGTGCATGATATCAAGGAAAGGAAGTCATATGACTATTTTGACAGATATTCTGAGTGCGATATGATTCACACTCACACACAGAATGATGAGGCATTTTTGCATCACAAATTCCATCTTCACTGACAAAAAAATATATATTCTTATTTGGTTACACAAGTACTTGTGTTAGAGATCACTTCACAGTCAAAGATACTTTGTTATTGGTCATTTCCCTCAACTGCACATACACACTTGCGAGCATATACACTCACACAGACAATGGGAGAAGTTGGAAATTATTAGAAATTTGATATATCCAAGCATATATCGCCTTACAATGAGAGACGTCTGTTTCCTCCAGCACCATCAAAAGGGTGGAGTCCACCCTCGGCTGGAGTCCTGACACTGCACAATGGATGAACCGAGTGAAGTGCCTACCGATCAGACAGCATGATTACACCATACATCACAGGCTCCCAACCACAGGCCTAATATAAACCAGCATACTGGACAATTACACACACACACAAAGATTTATAATTTTGTGTAGAAAAAGAAGGAGATCGTAAAAGAAGCTTATTTCCAGCTCATTTTATACGTGTTCAAACTTCTGAAATCGGATTCTTGTTACAAAACTATTATAATTATTACCCCGAAAATATCCTGTGTTTCTTTTCTTCCTCCTCTTTCTTCCTTTCTCTCTCTTCTTAATGTTGAAGTCTGGAGAATTTATTAGAGATTAACTTGTCAGAGAAGGCTTTTTCCACGGCTCACTTTACTACATTCATCATTCATACACATAACAGATAGCATTCCACAATTTATCACTGTGGGCCCATCTCCCCATCAGCAAGCTGTGTGTGTGTGTGTGTGTGTGTGTGTGTGTGTGTGTGTGTGCGCTCATGTACTCCACGTAACATCACACATATCTCCGCATGCACATGTTCATATCTCTGTGTTTGCGTTCGTTATAATGGGTCTGCGTCTTAATGGGCAGACATCCATGCGTCTGGCTGGCTGGAGAACACACACACACACACACACACACTTTTCCACGTATGATCATAACTCATTCAGAGACACACACACACACCTACCTCGCTCTGGAAGCTTTCAGTCACAGATCATATACAGCTGCTTGTACGCAGGCGCGCGCACATGCTCACACACACACGAGTTCAGCGTGTATGGCCAACGAATTGTGAGCTACATAAGAAGAAACTTTGGTCCAGTGAGAGTGGACACACACACACACACACACACACACACGTGCGCCTGCATACTTTTGTGTTGTGACACACATTTTCTGTTGATTAAAAGAATGTAATAACTTTAAACTCTTCAGCCAACAAAAATACACAGAGACAAACTTAAAACCCACGCTGTATATAAGATCAATAGACACTTGCGTCAAACTGTTCGTCACATTTCTCTATTATATTAGCTGTTACGGGAATTGTTCATTGATCTACAAAAGTGTGCAAAATTATTATGATTATGGTATTCATTGTAACAAATTCTTGTAAGTCATGGCTACAAAATAGCCACTTATTTTATCCTGCCTGTATTTTTTTGCCTGCAGTCCGTCTGTACTGACGTAGCTAGAAGCCCTGTTATGTTCACAGTTATTTTCTCTTACACCTGCTAGCTTACTTTTTTCCGCTTGCCCATTGATGTGTAAAGCCATGAATCGGTTATGTTCTCTCACTCGTCCTCGCTGTCCTTTGTCTCTCTGCGTCAGTCGGACGTTTCTGTTCTTTCAGTTCTCGTAGTTATTTTTGCCATTTATTAAAGACGCCTGCAGCTGTCCTGGGCATAAGTAGGCCAGGCAAACACACGCGCACGTACGCAGACATACACATGCAAATGCACACATGTGCACAGAGTGAGAGCCAGTAAGAAGTAGGGCAGACAAGCAGGCAGTATTACCAAAAGCCCTTGGATCTCAGGAGCAGACTGTCCCAGAGGAACATCATGTCATAACAGTCCTGATTGCACAGCATTTAGGAATGCCTGCAGAGTTAACCTCTCAATGATGAGGGGTCGCCAGTGATGTCATAACCACCACCAACCCCCCCGACTCAATTGCACATACACATCCTTACATTTATTCCCCTCCATTGCCATCTCTGTATGGTGTGGGGTAATTGTCCACAAATGCTCTGTGGTGGCAATTAGACATGCAAGATTTACTCTCGAGCCAGCCACTTCCCACTGAAAACTCGAGATGCTTCAGTTGGCTTGTCTTTTGTGCTTTGACTGATCTTTTCCTGTATTTACTCTTTGGGATAACTCCGTTTGTCTACCTTTGCCCTCTCTTCCAGGTGCAGTACAGTGATGCGCAAAGCGGTAAGGATTTCGTGACCTATCTGACCCTCTCCCCAGTGCAAATGACTTTCCACGGCACCGGGAGCACCCTCCAAGCCAGCCATGACCAGGTGTGTGTGTGTGTGTGTGTGTTTATTTATATATATACACAACTGCATTATCACTATACTGATGTGCCTTTATCAGTGTAGGTGCTGACAACAGCCTGTCCAGGTTCATAACTCACTGTCTGAAATGCTGTTTTTGGTGTTTGGATAAATTGATACGCTACATGAACCGTAATGCGTATATCATGGTGAGTTGGTCAAAGTAGTGCTTTTTTTAACATGAGTAGTATAATTACTAGCTATCCACTGTTGATGTTG
>NC_040033.1:10724338-10729874 GCF_000972845.2 Larimichthys crocea | reverse complement strand
AAAAATGCCAAATATTCACTTGTTCGAGCTTCTCAAGGATTAAGGTTTTTAATCTGAAGGTGTCAGTTTCTGACATTTTAAAGACAAAATCAATTAGCTCTTTATAGACAAAACAATTAATCTACTAATTAAAAGAATAAGCACAGATCAATCATATTGAATATTCATTAGTTGCAGTTACATTAGATTTAGGGTGCATGGCTGCAGATTTATTATACTCGACTGTCTGGCTTCTGTTGATACAGATTGTCCTAATCGATGCACTGATGCCAGTTACGTGTAAAGGATCAATAAACAACAACAATCACTTGCTGACCAAGTGTGACTGTTTGAACTGGGTTTCCATTACATAGTAGTCTACTGCTGTGACTGATTTTTTCCAGGTAATAGTCAGACCCCATGTATCTCTGTAGAAAAGGAGCAAATTGCCCCAAAACGTAAAAATCTTTGATAATATATTTTATTTAAGTTTATAATTGTTGTATAATGCAATATTACACTTGAGGGTGTGCTTAAACTTAGTATTGGCACTTCAGTGCTGCATCACTGTCAAGCCAATAATGAACGTTAAGCACACCCTCTCGTGTAATATTGCTTAATTGTGAACTACAGACCTTTTCATATCACAAATACATTTGAAAAAAAGAAAATTAGCTTAAATGCTATGTCATTCATTGAATTGTGACTACCACATAACCATGGTACAAGAAAAACATTTTGTTCAAAAACAAGGTCACATGACATCCTTTGAAGTATATGATGTCACTATGATGTCACTTCAGAATGTTTATAAGTACAACCCAGAGTACAAATACAGAGACACAACGATCCACAGAGCCACTACGAAGTAACAAAGACTAGACTAAGAAAAGAAGGACATTATCCACTAAGTACAGGATTATCACACTTCAGATTCCTGTGATAAAAGGATTTTTACTCTCTGTAGGCAGAAACAAGTCTATGGCGCCCAGTTAAACCTTCAGCGACTGGAAATACCAACAATCTATCAAGACTTCATCCTCTCAGGCGGATATGGAAAACATCACACCCAAAGGGCCAGGCAGAGGCCGGAGAGTGCCCAGGTATCAAAGGCAACCTCAGGGTTTAGACAACCTACTGAGTTCAGAAGAGGGCCTGACCGGAGGAGAACTCCCTGGGTACCACCAGAGCGCCGCACCCCTGTGAGAGAAATCTCCAACCAAGTTCCCAGCAGTGTGTGGAGTAGTGACAAAATCCGACCACCAAGCCTAAGAAGATGCGGATGAATATTTAGATGTATGATATGTTAAGGAGAAAAAATGGTGGTATTTTGGTAGAGGCCTCCACCCAGGCCACAACTCAAGTCCCTCAGATTGAGTTTCAGCAGCCCAGGTGAAAAGACCGAGCAGGCCACCACCCTCAAGACAGAGGTGAGAAGAAAATGCAGGCTGAACCCTGCACGAGGTAGAGGCTTCACCCAGCAGGCCATGATTTATGTCTCTGAGCTAGAACATCAGCAGTTCCAGAGACAAGAGACCGCATCACTCAACTGAAGAATGGAAAATGAGGCTTTAGCAGCTGAGATGGAGCAGTTAAAGAAAATGCTCAGATGAAACAAGACTCTTCATGATCAGACGAGCAGAAGAGATAGACGAGGTGAAGGACTTGGAGCTTCAGTTTTTAGAGAAAAAGCCTCTAAATTGAAGCTGTCTGTAAAGTCGAGAAGACGAAATACTCTCCAACAGAAGGACAGACGGGTAGAACAAGACGTGCTTCTGGCTCAACAGGAAGTGGACATCACCAAACTGAAGACTGCACTGATTCAGACACAGGACGAACTAAAGAGTCATCAGCTGCGTAGGCAGGAGGAGAGGTCACTCCTCAATGAAAACCTTAAAGACATCCAGCACCGCCCTGCAGGAGGAAAAAGCTATGCAGGAAAGAAACAGCAGATGAAAAGGGTCGAAAATCGCCCTCTCTCTGAAAAAGATTCTCCCAGTTCTTTAAGTAAACTGGAGGCCACCATATCCCCCCAAGCCAATCCCCCACTGAACAACTCATCCCCATGCCTACCCCCCACCCAATCATCACCTCGTCCTAAAATATGCCCACCCTGGTTTTTCATCTGTTTACTCCAAATTAAAACAGATATAAGGGGCAATCGCCTAACATCGTACCCAAATGCCCAACCCTGGTTTTCATCTGTTTACTCCCCAAATTAAAACAGAGATAATGGGCATGTGCCTAACACGTACCCAAATATGCCCAACCCTGGTTTTCATCTGTTACTCCAAATTAAAAACAGAGATAATGGGCAATCCGCTTAAACATCGTACCAAATATGCCCAACCCTGGTTTCTTATCTGTTTACTCCAAATTAAAAACAGGAATAAAAAAAAAAAAATAAAAAAAATAAAAATGTTGAATTTCTGCAATTTTTGAAACTTTTTCTGATCTTTAATTTATTTCAAGTCAAGTCAAGACAACAGCCGGTGTTATATTGTCTGATATTTTGTGTTTCAAATATTTTTATGAGCCACAGAAACATATACATATGTCAGTAGTTATTTTCATCTTATAAAAGAATAATAATAATAATAGATAAAGATATTCCTTTACTTTCATAGATATTAAACAGATAAAAATACAGAATATATATAAGGATTGACAGTATTGAACACATGCGATAAAGAAATAGACACAAGAGAAAATAAATAATGCAGGTAAATTAATAGATGATTAAATAATAAGAAGGAAGGAAGAGGGTTAAATCTGAAAACTAAGGATATGAGCATAACTAAGGTATGGATAGATGCATCTGAAGAATAGCATTTGTCACACACCAGTTACATGTTAGGATATATGTTGTGTATTTTCACTTTGGCATGATATAAGACTTCCTGTGTGGGAAAAGGAAGTACAGTTATTTGGTTAAACAAAGTTTAACAACATAATGTGAACTCGTTTTGTGTGCAGTGGATCAAAGAGTGGGAAACATAAAGAGTAGTGCATTTTAAAACCTAGGTATGTTACAAGAAAAGAAGCTGCAGCTTGCAGTAATGACAATGTACCTTAAAGTAAGTGAGTACGCAGAGCTCTCTCAAGTTAAAGTTAAAGTACACAGGGACAGTGTTGCGGCTTTAGATTAGAGCTACATCAATTAGTCGAATAATTAACTAGTCCATCAACAGAAAATTAACTGGGGATAACTGACTAATTGTTTTAGTAATTTTTCAAGAAAAATGCCAAATATTCACTTGTTCGAGCTTCTCAAGGATTAAGGTTTTTAATCTGAAGGTGTCAGTTTCTGACATTTTAAAGACAAAATCAATTAGCTCTTTATAGACAAAACAATTAATCTCCTAATTAAAAGAATGATCAGCAGATCAATCAATATTGAAAATATTCATTAGTTGCAGTTACATTAGATTTAGAGTGCATGGCTGCAGATTTATTATACTCTGACTGTCTGGCTTCTGTTGATACAGATTGTCCTAATCAATGCACTGATTGCCAGTTTACGTGTAAAGGATCAATAAACAACAACAATCACTGCTGACCAAGTGTGACTGTTGTGAACTGGGTTCCATTACATAGTAGTCTACTGCTGTGACTGATTTTTTCCAGGTAATAGTCAGACCCCATGTATCTCTGTAGAAACAGGAGCAAATTGCCCCAAAACGTAAAAATCTTTTAATAATATATTTCATTTAAGTTTATAATTGTTGTATAATCGCAATATTACACTTGAAGGTGTGCTTTAACTTAGTATTGGCACTTGAGTGATGCATCACTGTCAAGCCAATAATGACGTTAAAGCACACCCTCTCGTGTAATATTGCTTAATTGTGAACTACAGACCTTTTCATATCACAAATACATTTAAAAAAGAAAAATTTGCTAAAATGCTATGTCATTCATTGAATTGTGACTACTAACAGTAACCATGGTAACAAGAAAAACATGTTGTTCAAAAACAGAGGTCACATGACATCCTTTGAAGTACTATGATGTCACTATGATGTCACTTCAGAATGTTTATAAGTACAACCCAGAGTACAAATACAGAGACACAACGATCCACAGAGCCACTACGAAGTAACAAAGACTAGACTAAGGAAAAGAAGGACATTATCCACTAAGTACAGGATTATCAATCACCATTATCTCTGTTTTTAATTTGGAGTAACAGATGAAAACCAGGGTTGGGCATATTTGGGTACGATGTTAGGCGACTGCCCATTATCTCTGTTTTTAATTTGGAGTAAACAGATGAAAACCAGGGTTGGGCATATTGGGTACGATGTTAGGCGATGCCCATTATCCTGTTTTTAATTTGGAGAAACAGATGAAAACCAGGGTTGGGCAATATTTAGGACGAGGTGATGATTGGGTGGGGGGTAGGCATGGAGGATGAGTTGTTCAGTGGGGGATTGGCTTGGGGGATATGGTGGCCTCCAGTTTACTTAAAGAACTGGGAGAATCTTTTTCCAGAGAGGGGATTTCTCGACCCTTTTCATCTGCTGTTTCTTTCCTGCATAGCTTTTCCTCCTGCAGGGCGGCTGGATGTCTTTAAGGTTTCATTGAGGAGTGACCTCCCTCCTGCCTACGCAGCTGATGACCTTTAGTTCGTCCTGTGTCTGAATCAGTGCAGTCTTCAGTTTGGTGATGTCCACTTCCTGTTGAGCCAGAAGCACGTCTGTTCTACCCGTCTGTCTTCTGTCTCTGGAGAGTTTTCTTCAGTTTCTCGACTTACAGACAGCTTCAATTTCAGAGGCTTTCTTCTCTAAAACCTGAAGCTCCAAGTCCTTCACTCGCTATCTCTTCTGCTCGGTCTGATCATGAAGAGTCTGTTCATCTGGAGCATTTTCTTTAACTGCTCCACTCAGCTGCTAAAGCCTCATTTCCATTCTTCAGTTGAGTGATGCGGTCTGTTTCTCTGGACCTGCTGATGTTCTAGCTCAGAGACATAAATCATGGCCTGCTGGTGGAAGCCTCTACCTCGTGCAGGGTTCAGCGCTGCATTTTCTTCTCACCCCTGTCTTGAGGGTGGTGGCCTGCTCGGTCTCTCTCACCCTGGGCTGCTGAAACTCAATCTGAGGGACTTGAGTTGTGGCCTGGGTGGAGGCCTCACACAATACCACCATTTTTCCTCCTTAACATATCAGTACATCTAAATATGTCATCTCGTCATCTTCCTGTGGTGGTCGGATTTGTCTCACTACCACACACTGCTGGGAACTTGGTTGGAGATTCTCTCACAGGGGTGCGGCGCTCTGGTGGTACCCAGGGAGTTCTCCTCCGGTCAGGCCCTCTTCTGAACTCAGTAGGTTGTCTAAAACCCTGAGGTTGCCTTTGATACCTGGGCACTCTCCCGGCCCTGCCTGGCCTTTGGTGTGATGTTTTTCCATATCCGCCTGAGAGGATGAAGTCTTGATAGATTGTGGTATTTTCCAGTCGCTGAAGGTTTTAACTGGGCGGCCATAGACTTGTTTCTGCCTACAGAGAGTAAAAATCCTTTTATCACAGGAATCGGAAGTGATTTTTTTTTGGGGGA